>NC_056736.1:154288163-154303163 GCF_019279795.1 Protopterus annectens
GCACATGTTTGCCTGTGTTTAGGGTATCTTGGTTCCTTCCTGTTGTTATGTCGACATGGCTACCCGGCTGTGTACTCTCACTACTGCTTGTGACCATTATGGTTGCCACCTTTTCCAATGCCCATAGTGGAACATCTTTTGTGGAAACATCGGATTTTGCAGGACAACACATACCCACAGCAAGTAGAGATGACAGAACTTCACATTTTTGCCATAATATACGCTTATTCTCGTAGCATTTGGGTTCCTTATTCGGTTTCTTATGCCATGTATGTGTTTCATATACAAAATATATGTTTTATGCTACTATTACAGGTATATTGAGGGAATATTTTTGCCCGAAAATCTCAGGTCATTTGCCATTTTTCGATATTTGGCGGGACACAACTGTCAAATGAGGGACTGCCCATAGCAATGTGGGACAGCTGGTAACCCTGGTGACCATGCCCATGTCGCTACTAGGGTTGCCACCTTTTCCAATAGCCAAGGTGGGACATTTTCGGGACTCACATCAGATTCTACAGGCCGACACATACCCACGGTCAGTACATAGCATAGAACTTAACTTGTTTGCCTAGATAAAAGCTTATTCTTGTAGCAGTTTGGTTGCTTATTCTGTTTCTTGTGACATTTAGGTATTTTAGTTGTGGAAATAACTATTTTATGCAACCATTACATAAAATACGGGATATAATTATGTCCTACAATCTTAGCACATTTGCCATTTTTAATATTTTTTATCGGGACACAACTGCCCATAGAGGGACTGCCCCTCGCAAAATGGGACAGGTGGTAACCTTAGTCGCTACTCCTATGTCGGTGCGGCACGCTGACATGCTGCGGTACACCTTCTCTGGGTATGCCCACTGACGGTGCATTGCGGGATGAACACGGTGTTACGCGTATCCTTTGTTCCTTGGACGGGTACACTTAGGGCTTCGTGGGTTGTGTTTGCTTCTCCTTTTGTTGGGCCGGGTACTATGTTGCATACTCTGCGTGCGTTTCATTCTGCATGGGCCCTGGCTGGTGACATTACTATTATGGGCGGACTGTGGCAGTCAGCACTTTAGGTTGCTCATTGCCTGCCGGCTTAGCCACGCCTCCGGACGCATCCTACTTGGGCTCGCTCACGTACACTACGCACGTGTCTGTGGTTGCGGCGCGCACTCATTACTATGCATATGGCGCTACTACGCCGACTATTCACTGCACCGCCGGCGCAGGCCTTACACCTGCCTTACGCCGAGCTTCATGAATCCCGGGGAGTAACTATTACATTTATAATATTTTGTAAACAACTTACAGTATCTCAGCAACCACTCAAGTTACACACATTGTGTCAGCAGCATTTTATTCATCTAAATGAGAGCTTTCATATGGGGCTAAGGAGTTCTGTTTGTGTTACTTAGTTGTTGAGATATTTAGAAAAATGTGAAAATTATATTTATATAAATTAATGTCATAAAAACAACAGTACCTCCCTGGACTACATGAAAAGAGGATCAATGAAATAAAACAAACGAAGAGTGGCAGGCTTGAGACTGAGCAAATGTAAACCAGATGACAAACGGTAATAAAGCTAGAACAAATGTCTGTTTATTAAAAACGAAGTGAGCGCTTTCGGTAGGGACACCTTCCCCACCTTCTTCAGACAACTGTTATACAAGTCTGATAAAATTCATTGGCATTAAATAACGTGCAATGAGTGACATCATAATCGGGTAACACCCAATTAAACAATTGACCAAGCACATAAAAACTTTAAATATCAATCCCAAGCATAAAAAACATATAAAACATATAAAACACATACAAAATATATGTGCACATTACAAAAAATATATATATGATGTTCTTGATGTAATGCACAATTGTATCAGCAGCTAGCAGTCAAAATTGAAAAAGAACCCTTCTATTTGACCAATTAAAATGTGACCTGTCATAAACATAACTCAAAAAATCTGACAGCATGTCACTAACACACAATCTATATTATATAAGTAAGATGAAACCATATGAAAAATTGTTAATAAATCAACAATTAACAATTAACAAAAGCAACAGATACTCTACAGACAGCACCTCACCTATCATTACTACTATGTTTTTACCTGATTTAATATATAGAGACTATGTATAGATATGAAGTTAATGGAATTCAACCCAATCAAATTTGTTATAATGAATCCAAATAACTAAATGATTATGTAAATTTTTATGTATGTTCATGTTGGAAACAACATTATGTTAGCTGGGAAGAAATATCACATTAACGGCATGTTTAATTGTTGTTCCGACAGAGTGGTCTATGTAGCAGCGTGTAAAAAATGTTCAGCTTTTTACATAGGAAAAACTGATAGACCACTCAAAAAAAGATTATATGAACACTTGTATGCTATAGCCAAAAGTGATTTAAATAATGCATTGGCAAAACACATTTCTCTTAATGAAGATCATACCTTTTGTTTTTCAGTGTTACAACAGATTAAACCTGATGTGAGGGGGGGCCCATGGCAAATTGTTTTAGAACAACAGGAAGCGTTCTGGCAGATTCGTACTGCCTCATATATGGTGCCAGGTTTGAACAAAATATTGTCCATAAAATGTTTTCTTAGACTATTGGCTTTAGATAGATGATTGTGATATTTTTATTTTTATAGATATTTTTATTTTTATTTTTATTTTTACAAATATATGACAAAAACTTTATATATATAAAAATTTACATAATCATTTAGTTATTTGGATTCATTATAACAAATTTGATTGGGTTGAATTCCATTAACTTCATATCTATACATAGTCTCTATATATTAAATCAGGTAAAAACATAGTAGTAATGATAGGTGAGGTGCTGTCTGTAGAGTATCTGTTGCTTTTGTTAATTGTTAATTGTTGATTTATTAACAATTTTTCATATGGTTTCATCTTACTTATATAATATAGATCGTGTGTTAGTGACATGCTGTCAGATTTTTTGAGTTATGTTTATGACAGGTCACATTTTAATTGGTCAAATAGAAGGGTTCTTTTTCAATTTTGACTGCTAGCTGCTGATACAATTGTGCATTACATCAAGAACATCATATATATATTTTTTGTAATGTGCACATATATTTTGTATGTGTTTTATATGTTTTATATGTTTTTTATGCTTGGGATTGATATTTAAAGTTTTTATGTGCTTGGTCAATTATTTAATTGGGTGTTACCTGATTATGATGTCACTCATTGCACGTTATTTAATGCCAATGAATTTTATCAGACTTGTATAACAGTTGTCTGAAGAAGGTGGGGAAGGTGTCCCTACCGAAAGCGCTCACTTCATTTTTAATAAACGGACATTTGTTCTAGCTTTATTACCGTTTGTCATCTGGTATACATTTGCTCAGTCTCAAGCCTGCCACTCTTCGTTTGTTTTATTTCATTGATCCAGTTTTGCTTTTGTTTTTTTATACATGAAAAGAGACATGGAAGAGCTCTTGTATCATGTGGCCCAGGCAGGTATGACCCTAGCCCTGAGTAACATCCTGCCTTCGCCCAGAATGATACCACAATATAACAACAAAATGATTGACTTCAACAATTGGCTAAGCTTCTGGTGTCATTCAAAGGGGATCCAGTATCTGTCAGCCTGGGACAACATGATCAACAGATCACGGTGCTTTGCCAGAGATGGTCTGCACCTGTCGCCCCTGGGATTCAGGTTACTGGCTAAGGCTCTTGCCACCCCTATAGTGCCTTTTTTAGGCAAAGCTCAAAGGACAAAACCACCACTGTAACAGGTACAAGCATGCAAAATCTGAAGGTAATGCTACTCAATGCTAGAAGTCTGAACCTCAAAATGCACACTCTCGAGGCACTCCTAAAAATGGAGAACATTGATATCTGTGCAGTAACTGAGACCTGGTTCAAGGCTCCAGAGAGCACACCTGCAATACCAGGCTACAACCCTAACCACACTTTTTGGCCACCAAACCAGGATCAAAACACTAAAGGTGGAAGAGTGTCCATATTCACCAAGGATATTCACACCACCAGATCAGTTGCTCAACACAATGCGTCTGAAATTCTCCAGGTGCAATTAACACTAGGTAAGACTGCAATCCAAATTGTAGCTTGATACAGATCCTCAACCATGCCCCAAAATGATCACTACACCTTTCTAAACATACTGGAAAATATTAAGATGCAACCAAACACCCTAATACTGTGTGATTTTAACTACCCTGCCATTAACTGGGAAAACTACTCATGTACCAACACCTTTGCCCAACGGTTCTTGGAATTCATAAATTCCAATGCCATGGATCAACTAATCCATAGTCCCATCAGGGGCACCAATATCCTAGACCTGATAATTACCAACATGGGAAATCGATGCTCCACACCTATGGTCACCCCCTCGGTCAGATCAGACCATAAGCTAATCACCCTTAAAATCCACATCCCACCCCCATTCCCCAGTAAGCAAACCTCCATAAAAACTTCTCTAAAGCCAACTTCATGCAACTCATGTCAGAAGTGACAAACTTCATGACACCCATGCAGACGGGAACTGAGAGTTCGACTGCTGAGTCCTACACTAAGGCACTGTACAAGCATATCCACTAATGCATGAATTGTGCCATCCCAAATAGAACCAAGATGCTCTCCTCCAAAAAAAGGAAGCCAATCTGGTGGTCCCCTGCCATAAACAAACTTTACAACAAAAGGAAGAAACTGTTGCAAAAAAGAGGAAAATCCCACAATGCAAAAAATTCCCTTACCAGCCTTAGTAAGAAGCTGATATCCCTTGTAAAATCCTCCAAAGCTAGTTACAAAAATAAAATTGCCGAAGATTCCAAAGACAACCACAAGGCATTCTATAACTATGCCAAGAATCTAAATGGCAATGCTCAGATCTGCTCTGAGCTACAACAAAATGGCATTAAATATACTGATCAACCAAAAAAAAACACTTGAAGGAAATCAGGCTCTGCTCCTGGATACACACGAATCTTTATTAGTCCACAAAGGAGGTTAACACTTTTAACGTTAATACAAACAATACGTCTCTTTTATATTACTATTTACTGTATTTTAGATGTACAATATTTTAGGGGTATATAAAATATAAAATGTATTTTTTAATATTTTAATATTTTAATAGTGCATGGTTAAGGATACTTTTATTGCAACTATTTTCTTACAACACCAGATGGCGCTAATCAATCTTTGAGTATTTTAATTTTAATTTTTGAAAGTCTTGGTCTAAATCTGATTAGTGGAATAAGTTTTTTATATATGATATATTATAAATATTTTTAAAAAAAGTTTTTTGAGTAAGTTTCAACATATATGAATTAGTAGTTGACCTATTATGAATGAAAGCTATAGTGTCATAATTTTTTATGATATTCTTCCTTTTGGCAAGGTCATTGTTAAAGATTTACATCAATTTCATTTTATGATTAATTGTTTAAGTGTTTAATTGTTTAAGTATATTTGAGTATAAAAGGATGATGTAACTAATGCATTATTACATTGATTTCTACTTTCTGAAGAAGATGGCGAAACGAAAACGTATTGTTTGTATTAGCGTTAAAAGTGTTAACCTCCTTTGTGGACTAATAAAGATTTGTGTGTATCCAGGAGCAGAGCCTGATTTCCTTCAAGTGTTTTTTTTGGTTGAAAAGTTGGTTTTCAACACTTGTTTCCAGAGTTTATATCGTATTAAATATAGTGATCCCAAGGATATTGCCAATATCCTGGCAGATCAATTCAGTGCCAACTTCACCCCTCTGTAACACCCTAAATGGCCCATCTCAGTACCGGAAGATTGTCAAATTCCAGTAATAATGGCCACACAGGTATAAAACGCACTCTCTAAAGCTAAGAATACAGCATCCATGGGACCAGATGACATCCCTGGCTGCGTACTACTTGAACTACAAAATGAACTGGCACTTCACCTAGTGTCATGTTTAATCATACCCTCACCTCAGGCTTCATGCCCACTGAGTGGCACATAGCTACAGTTATCCCACTCCACAAGGTGGATCCACCATGGATCCCGGGAACTACTGCCCCATCAGTCTGACGAGCCTGATCTGCAAGGCCATGGAATGTATTATCATGGAACTTATAAACAAAGATATTGGCAACCTTCAAACACTGGACCCCACCCAGTTTGGGTTTGTGATGGGCCGATCTTGTCTCCTGAATCTGATTGACTTCTTTGAATCAGTCTCTAGAGCCATGGATGATGGTAAGGCAGTCCACACAGCCTATCTGGACCTCACCAAGACCTTTGACATCATCCCCCACTCTGGAATCATAGATAAACTTACTAAGCTGGGCATTAATCCCCACATCACTTGATGGGTTGCCAACTGGCTTACTGACAGAACCCACACTGTAAAAGTAGCTGACTCCAAATCCAGTTCCAGACAAATGACAAGTGGAGTACCTCAGGGTTCAGTCCTGGGACCGCTCTTGCTTGGCATCTACTTCTCTGAAGTACAGGCCAACACTAAGAGACTCTGGCTAACAAAATTCGCAGATGACTGCAAACTGGGAGCCATTATCGAATCCCAAGTTATGTGGATACTCTAAAAAGGGCCTTACAGAAAGAGATGCTTGGTGCCAGAGCCATGGGCTCAAGCTCAATGCCAAGAAATGTATAGTTATCCCCTTTGGGAAAAAACATGTACCCGTGAATTACCACATAGGTGGCAGTACACTAAACACCAAAAGTGTGATAAGAGACTTAGGGACACAGGTGGACAGTGGTCTCAACTTCAATAACCACATCACCACAACAATCAGGAAATCCTTCTATGTGGCACACCTCATCACTAAGGGCTTTTCATCCAGAAAAATGGAGGTCATTGTCCCACTGTACTCATCCCTCATTAGACCCATTATAGAATACAACACCCCATTTGGTATGTACCTCTCAAGACATCTGCAACAACTGGAAAGGCCGCAGAAATACCTCACTAAAAGAATCACAGGCCTAAAGCAGATGCCTATGCTGAATGCCTTAAAAAACTCCAGCTATACTCTGTCGCATATTGTTGACTCAGTGGTGATCTCTGCTTAACATGCAAGGCCATGTCAAACCCAGAGCTGTTGGACATGCTACACTTAAAGAAATCACAATCCCTCAGAGCCACATGCTCCAGGGATCTAAACCTTGTCATCACAATAAACAAAACATGCTGGAGGGATAGGTTCCTGACCCAGTGACTCCCCAGACTCTGGAATAGACTGCCCGTACATGTCAAGCAGAGTGCCTCTTTGGCCCTCTTCAAAAGAAACTTTGACGACTCGATGGGAGAAAGGAAGTTCACCCGGGGATCATGTCAGTTGCCCTGCTAGACAGGAGTCCAGGAAAGTAAATAATGTGGGAAGAAATAGCCAGGGAGTTGTTATGGCTAGGCTTGTATAGGCCCTAGGGCCGATAGCCTAGTATCAACCTATTAACCTATGAACCTATTAATATGTATTTACCTGCACTAGACAGAGGTCATATGTTAATATGGTTGAGTTTGCTACTGTGTAAGCTTTAAGATGAAATGTTTTAAAACTTTGTACATAGCATGGTTTTGGAATTATTAATGCAAATATAAACAAGCAATATTTGACGCCTAGAGGCGTCAGGAGGAGTTAACTGCAGAAACACCTGCAGGTGCCAGTCAGATGTAATGGTCATACTACAGCCTCGTAGATAGGAAATAAAACATTTTCTTTCCTGCAAGTTATGCTCAGTAAGGCATCCTTTATAATTATGCAGTGCTTTCTAGTTCTTACTTACATTATCCCCATACAAAATTCCACTATCTACAATAATATCCAAGTCCTTAATCTTCTCGTCTCTTTCAAGTATAATGTTAATTATGGCATATGAGTAACAGGGCTGGTATTACCAAAGTGCAATATTTTTGTTCACCTGGCATTAAAATCCATTTGTTTTCCCAAAGACCACAAGCGAAGGCATCCACAAATTCCTGCAACTTAGCTTAATCCTTTATTGAATTTAACATTATTCCAACTGTTAAGTCATCAGCAAAATTGCTAATCAAGATTCCAGTATTTAGTAGAAAGTCTGACACAAATAATTGATGAAATGCACAGAATCCCCAATAAGTGCTTGCTCACATTTAGTAGTACACTAGCAGAAATGCACTCCGTTCATTAAAAACAGTTGTTTATTATCCATGACAAACCAGCAACGATAGATACATCCAAAACACATAGACGATGTGCCCACAATGCAAATACTACATAAACGATAGTTGGAGAACCTCCAACTAAATCACTGAATACCAAACTGTTTCAGAAGTTCTGAAGAAGCCCGAATAACGGGTGAAAGCGCTTAACCTACATTCTTTTGTCTTATGGTTTTTTTAAACCCTGGTCTTCAACGAATTATTCATGTTCGTTAGTTTGTATGGATTTTGCAACAGTTTGGTATTCAGTGATTTAGTTGGAGGTTCTCCAACTATCGTTTATGTAGTATTTGCATTGTGGGCACATCGTCTATGTGTTTTGGATGTATCTATCGTTGCTGGTTTGTCATGGATAATAAACAACTGTTTTTAACGAATGGAGTGCATTTCTGCTAGTGTACTACTAAAGGTGAGCAAGCACTTATTGGGGATTCTGTGCATTACATCAATCAGTAGTATCTTTCACCACAACATTCTGACACAAATAAAGTAAACAAAATTGGTCTTACAACCAACCCTTGTAGTACAACCACAGTAGAATTTGTATCTCTAGATGTAATAGCCTCTGTTTGATCTTTTAATGCTCTATCAGTGAGACAAGTAGACACCCAGTAAGTAATATACCTGTTGATATTATTTTTACATATTGTTATCATAATCTGACTGTGAGGACCAAATTAAACGCCGTAGTAGAATTAATGTAGATAATCTCCATTAGTATCCCCATATATACTACTTTCTGAATATTTTGATAAAAAATTATGAGATTTAGCATACAAAACCTTCACTCACAGAATTTGTGCTGGTAATTATTCAGGTCGGATTTTAGTTTCTTGATCATTAGTTCATAAATTACACACCCAAACAATTTTCCCATATTGCATATCAAACTAACAGGGTGATAGGTATCAAATATTTTAATTGATGTGATGAATATCAGCAGAGAGGAGTTGTACAAAAAGGCCAATATTTGCTAGTAATATGGATTGTGAGCAACCAGTTGCAAGACAATGTTAACAAATCTAGGGTGACTTTTGTTGGAGATGAATTTGAAATTTAAAGAATTTGAAATTTAAATAGTTGAGAGTTTTCAGTTAGTCTGAGAGCAAGGAGATTTTTTTCCATAGCTTTGTGACACAGTTAGGTTGCAGGATGCTTTACTAGGGATGTTAGTGACATTTGAAGGATTTTGTTATTAAAGTGAAGAGATTTGTTAGGTGTTTATATTTGGAGCAGTTTTCATATGGACTGCCAATATTTCTGGATGGTAGATGATATTATGGGTGATATGTAATTGAGTGCAGGACAGGTTGTTTTGTATTGCCATCTAGTTTAGGTGTTTTAGAGCTGAGCAGTTGTGTGCCCAAGCAGGAAGACTGGCAACAATTTTGGTGTGTTTATTATAGCATTGCTCAAGTTTACTAATTTGGGAGGTCAGATGACTTGCATAAATACAGGAATCATTCAAGTGAGAAGAAATTCATCAGCTCCCTTTTTTCCATTTATACATGTGTTTATGGGGTTGTTTCAACTTCACATGACTCAGAGACACTCTTCTACTTGCTTCAACAGTAATGCCATCCTGTTTATCTCTCATCTTTTTTCACACAATTCCTCCACCTTTTAGCCTGATATTTTTGTATCCTCCTGCCTTCTTCCTGTCTCCAAAATCTACTTTACCAAATCATTGTCTGTTTTTCACCATATGTGAACAAACTGCTGAAGACTGTTCTCTTTGACATTACCTGCAATTTGTACTACTTTTGTTTGTGTGCATGTGTATTTGTGTGTGTGTGTGTGTGTGTGTGTGTGTGTGTGTGTGTGTGTGTGTGTGTGTGTGTGTGTGTGTGTGAGAGAGATATGGAAGTATGATGTTTAAGGTCTTCTCCTCATAACCACAGGGTGAATGCTTCCTGGAGTTTACTGCCTGTTTTGAGTGTACTTGTTCCCTTAGTGGCTGGGTGGGGTTCTTCCCACCTCCAAGAATCAAGCTGGGTGCTTTTGCCTTAGGGTGGAAAGTAGTGGGTTCAAACCCAGTCCTCCAGTTAAACCTAAGAGGTTTTGCCATAAAAAGCCACCCAGAAATGGACAGAGTTGTGGGCAGCAGCAAGTCATACTCTAGGAGGTGCTTAGGGGTGGAATAATGTGGACCAATTGCTTTAGTTATCTACCCTGGTGTGCAATATCCCCAAGCTAAGAGAGCATTAACCAGAAGTAGCCACTCTGTGGTGTAGAATGGATTTAGTTTATAGTGCAACACTGGAAGTTGAAGGGATCAGTATCTCACATCAAGTCAAGTGGGTCAGTGTGCAACAGAGAGCCTATAGCGAGGTTGTCAATAAAGTGTTGGCAAAGAAGAATAATATGATTGGTTTTGAATCTCTGTTAATGGGAAGCCGGGTAATGCTGGATTTAGAGTTCAATGGAATGCATGCAGATGGTGTGATGAGATGTGAATACCTGAACACAGAAGAGTTTTGCAGACCAAATATCTACCAAAATTTACTATTGTTTACTGTTTGCTGAGTAGCTATAACAAACTTGAAGTCCTTGAAAAGTAGGCATATTTTTTGATGAGAGAATGAACAATTTTGCCATGTTGATTAGTAAAAATGGTGGACTATATGAAATCATAACTCTTTTCCCAATCGGGAATCCATAAGGTAAAGAAAGCAAAGTATCTGCAAAATTATTGCCTTCAAAGAATTTATGAAGAATGTCATTTTTCATCCGCATGGTAACCTTATTCAGGTATAGTACAGACAAATTTTAGAACACTGTTTGATTCTGACTAGTAAATGTGTTTCTTTTTAATGTAGATTGTAAAGCTACAGCTGTATGCATGCAAACCCATAAAATCATTTAGGTTTTGTAGAAACAATTACAGTAAGAAAATGAATGCTAGTCAGACTTCTAATTCTTAAAATATATTCCTCTTATGGCCTTTGTTTGTGGTTGTTTCCAGACATACATATTTTACAGGTAGCAAAGTAAAAAAGAAGTCACGTCTATAAGGGATAGTAGAAGCAGTAGAATGCACAGATTTGCTCTCAGTAAGCTTCAGCAAAATTCTCATACGATCACTAACTGATGAAAATATGTCTTCTAAGATGCCTTATTAACAGTGCATACTTTCCCATGTCTGACATGTTATCCTAGCCTTCATAAACAAACCTGTCAAAACTGCTTTCTGACTTTTGCCATATATAGGAAAACTGATAGCTTTACACTGGCATTAGTATCATATATCTCTGTACTAAAACTGTCTGCTATTCCTGAAGGCTATTTAGTGTCACTAAAATGTGTACACCCACTTAAAATGTCAAAAAATGACTTGTGATGATTATTTGTAAGGAAGACTGACTCCATGAGGAAGCACTTACCATCACTAATATGTACTGAAATATGAATAATGATGCAGAAAAAGAAGGGCCAAGATGTGTCTCCTAGAGTTGTTCTTAGTGTGCGATTAGTTACCAATGTCAGGAATTTCTGACAACAGCTTCACATTTCAAAGCTGAGTTGGCCTTGCATCTTGGCTTTTAGTGTCATCTAACTCATATGCTTGTTATCTAAAAAACTCTATTCAGCTAAAGCTACAGATTTTAAATTATAAGAAAACTCATCCTGCGTGATAAATACAACAATCTGCTATGCTCTTCTATTTGTTGAAATGTCTGGATTTACAAGATGTAGAAGGGATATTCTATATGACTCAATGACTCACAGAAAATTATTTAAAAGCTGTCTTTGGTCAAATAATGCCAGGGTATAATAGTTTAAATAATACTGTAAGGAAACAAAACTGTTTAAGTGTGGTCAGATGACTTAAGAATCAATTAACCCATAATTAGTGTAAACAATTCATCTGACCACCAGCAAGTGACTAGAGATTCTCATACTGATAAACCAGCAAATATTTATATGTGTGTGTGTGTGTGTATATATATATATATATATATATATATATATATATATATATATATATATATGTATACAAATCCAAAATCTTGGTGCACACAATCATGTAGTGCTCGGACCAAACCAAGGTAAAACACACACACTGAGTCTAGCACTCCAATGTCAAAGCCCTCTAAAATAAAAATACAGGCTGCTTTAGTAAAGAATGAGTCAAAAACATTTTTTTTAAAAGTTAAATAGCTTTATATTCACAATGGATGTGATATATCTTCTCAAAAAGGTGACCGACAAGCAAAAAAACAAACCAGTTTCACCCCCTGGCATCATCAGTGTAATACAACAGCAAACAGTTCTTCCCCTTATATACATATAATTTAAAGCTGCAGGAACACAAATAACATAGACCAAATATAATCATCATAAAATATACTCCAAAAATATGGCAAATTCAGTGGTCAAATGATGTATCAACACATATAGACAAAGGTGCTTATTAAAAATAGGAAACAAATCTTTTTTATATATATGACATATCTGCACACCTGTACATATACAAAGATACACATAAAAAATGTGCACTCATATACATACATACATATATGCATACTCAAAGATATACTGTTCTACATATAAGCATACATACACACACACACACACACACACACACACACACACACACACACACACACACACACACACACACACACACACACACACATTTAAATGCATTTTGTTTTGACTCATTCTTTACTACAGCAGCCTGGATTTTTATTTTAGAGGGCTTTGACATCGGAGTGCTGAAATGTGTGTGTGTGAGTGTGTTTTATATATATATATATATATATATATATATATATATATATATATATATATATATTAGTTTGCATTTATCAGGGATTGTTCTAAATCACAACAGCTTACTGAAGCTGCAGCACAGAAGCAGCTTGATTGCCCATGATGGTTGTATCTATTATATTTTTGAATTAAGTTGAGCAGTGAAGGATCTAGTTGATCATCTGAATATCAGAATATGTGCATTTTTTATCCAGCACTAGAGCAAGAGTTAGTAAGGCCATATCTGTAAACAGTGCTTATGTTGAGAAAAAAATAAATAGATACACATTCAAGGAGGAGAGATGTAGAATTTTACATTATTGTAGCTCTAAATTCTGTAAGCACAAGAGTATGTTGTGATCCCTATTTTCTGACTACAGAACATAGAAAAAAATTCCTAGACTATCTTAAGTAGAGAAGCACTGTTACAGCAAATAAAAGGGACAAAAATAAATAAGAAAAAAAATTGCACCCCTTACAGTTTTGTAAGGCATGGCTTTATTTGTGAAAGGGCAGCAGTCTGGTTTTTGCTTCTCAAGAATAATTTGTCACAATGTACACAAATTAAAACTTGCCAGTGTTGCACTAAACACTGTCTAGTCTTCCCAGTATATCAGGCTCTGGACTTCACATTTTAACCAAAATATGTGAACTCAAGAGGCTGTAGTACATTAGGGAAGCATGTTTTAAATTTCAGGGGAAACGGGATGCACAATTGAAAGAGGGAGGGTGTGTACATAAGCAATAAAGCTCAATAGGGTGTGTGTTAATGTGTAATTAATGCTTGCCCAGGGGTGCTATGAGGCCTGGCACCATCAGTGGAGGGTATCTACACCCCTGGAATGGCATTAATTACACATTAGTGTATATAATATAGAGGGCATTATTGCCCTTAAGGAATGTGATCTCTGTTAAATTGTTGTTGAACGTACTTTTTTTTTAAGTACTATATTATTTTTATATATATTTTTGATGTAAAATAGTTCCTCCGCCTAATGTTTCAATCTTTCTGTAGTATATGCTAATGGTGTTGGAGGAAGCATTTTACATCAAAAAAAAAATATAAAAAATAATATAGTACTTAAAAAAAGAAATAAGTAAAACACAACAATTAAATAAGTAACTAAAACACAACACTTTTACAGAGAGCCCATTCTCTCTCTTTCACTCTCTTTCTCATACACAGTCTCTTTCTACTTTCATAAACACATATCTATCTATATATATGGTTCCCATTCAGAAGCCTGAAACATCATAAGCCTGAAAATCAAAATCCTGAAACCAAAAGCCTGAAAATTCAGAATCCTGAAAACTCAAAATCCTGAAAGCCCAAAATCCTGAAAGACCAAAATCCTGAAACTCAAAATCCTGAAAACACAAATAATGCTAATATGTCACTATAAAGACACTAATATCTACCAACTGACCCTGACCCTAACCCTAACCCTAAGGTCCGTCACTATCGCACACTCACCTGACCCGCGCCCTAACCCTAACTCACTTAAACCGCCCCTAACCCCAATATTTGTCACTATTGCATACATGCCTAACCTGCCGCCTAACCCTAACTCGCTTAAACCGCCCTAACCCTAAAATAAAACCAACCGCACACTTACCTGACCCCAACGCATGACCTAACACCACAGGGCTAACAATAGCAAAGCCACAATGACATCAGTATGTCTATTTTGTGTTTTCAGGATTTTGAGTTTCAGGATTTTGGTCTTTCAGGATTTTGGGCTTTCAGGATTTTGAGTTTTCAGGATTCTGAATTTTCAGGCTTTTGGTTTCAGGATTTTGATTTTCAGGCTTATGATGTTTCAGGCTTCTGAATGGGAACCATCTATATATATATATATATATATATATATATATATATATATATATATATATATATATATAGATATATATATACACATGGAGTCTTCTCTGGTTTCATACTCGCATTCATTCACACAAGCATGACTCTCAACTTCTTAGCACAAAAAAATCTAGACAAAGCCAAAGACTCAGAAATAAGGAAACATTT
>NC_056736.1:154308163-154343163 GCF_019279795.1 Protopterus annectens
TTCAAGGCAACAGTGTGGTTTTCCATAATAAATGGGCACTGTTGACATGCCTCACATTTTGTTGCCCCTTTCTCTGGTACCTGGTGGTATAATAACTCATGTTCAAATAGCCATTTTAAGTTTTTACCTGTCTTATAAACAAAACTGGGAATTTGTCCAATGTGTTCAAAAATATCAGGATTGCTTTTAAAGATTATCCAATTTTTTGTTAGTATCTGTTTCACTTCCTGGCTACCCGTACCATAGTGTAGTACCATACTGCTTTGGAAGTTTAATTTGCTTTTGGGTACTTTATCATGTGTAGCTGACTTATCACTAAACTGGCCTGAATTTTGGTTAAAAAGTTCCATAAGACCTTTAATAAGTAGTCAACTGGTTTTATTAAGTCCTTACGTAGCCTGTTTACAAATACCCCTAAAGAGTATGTGGGACTATTATGGGCTGCTATTATAACCATGAAGGGTAGATGGTCAATGCTTTTGTGAATTTTGGGAACTCCAAAGGCCAGAGGAATAATAGGATGTTCTAGTTTCAAAAATTCAAATAAGTTCTCATTAATGATGCCCTCTAAGAGGGAGTCTTCAAGAAAAAGCTGAATTTTTCTATGCATAATAAATACTTCATTCCTAGAAGTCTGTTGGTATTTGTCAGTATCACAGAAAATTTCTAAAAGTCCGTTATTGTAATTCATTCTCTCAGACAAAACCACTCCCCCACCTTTATCAGGTTTCATAATCCTAACATCCTGGTTTTCCCTTAATTCTCTTAATAATTGTGTTTCTTCCTTTGACATGTTATGAAAATTCTTTTTTCTTACAATTAAAGGTATTTTGGATTTCTTCCACACAGGACTTTTCAAACACTGAAAGAAGGGGGTGCAGTGGTAGATTAAAGCAACTTTTCTAATGCATAGTAATACAAGTATTTTTGAGTGAAACACCATTTTCACTATTTTTAAATAAAATCTGTAGGTTTATCTTCCTCGTAAAGAGAAGTAGTTCAGTAAGGACATCCACAGTACCTATTTTTCCTGACGGTACAAATTTAAAACCTTTTTTACAAAGCTCAAAGTGTAAATAGTCAACTGTTATGTTCATATAATTAGATAAAAACAAAGAAGGAAAAAAACACACTTAGTCCCAAATAATGTAAGCGCATTTGTTTACTCAAAATCAGCAAACTTCTTCAGACAATGCTTGTAAATTAACATAAAATTTAAATAGACAAAATAAATGACATCACCAACAATTAGAATAAAGATATACCTCCATTTAAAGAGCTATTACTAATAAAATGAAAATGCATATAAAATATCCTAAAAGGGACCTATACATAAAAAGGAGAAATAAATACAAAATATAAATATATACATATATAAAGAAAAAATTATCTATTAAGGACCCCCATTCTTAAAATGCTTTTAATAGAAACAAAATCATTAAGGCCCGGGGGAACCTGAGCATTCAACTTCAGTTGCCACGTTAGTTCTTTCTCATCTAACTTCAAAGAAACTGGTCCACCCATAATATTGTCATCAATTTTTCTTGTCATTGAAATGTCATTTTATATGCATTTTCATTTTATTAGTAATAGCTCTTTAAATGGAGGTATATCTTTATTTTAATTGTTGGTGATGTCATTTATTTTGTCTTTTTTAAATTTTATGTTCATTTACAAGCATTGTCTGAAGAAGGTTGCTGATTTTGAGTAAACGAAAGCGCTTACATTATTTGGGACTAAGTGTGTTTTTTTTCCTTCTTCGTTTTTATCTAGTTTGCTGTTTATCTTATTTTTGGAGTTGCTGTTTGTTTATGGAGGAAACTACTGCTCAGGAGTCTCAAGTTTTATTCCCGAATGAGAGTATGGTGTCACCTTCTGACACTAATGCTCTTGGGAGATTGACTGCCTTAATCGAGATGTCAACTCAACGCGTGGATATACTATCTAGCCAAGTTGCCGTTACTTGGCCTTGTTCAGCCGGAATTTCCGGTTTATGTAATCCATTGAACAAGGGATGCCAGCTAGTACCTCCAGATCGCATGATTGAGGTAATTTACCTTCTGGGTCTACTTTATCAACTGGATTGCCGTGTTCTGGTTTCCGGACATCACCTTTTAGTGGCGACACTTCCAATGGGCAGCAGCAGGCTGATGGAAATATCGTAGGGCCTGTAAATATTTCTTTTACCATTCCTTGTGTCAACAAATGGTTTAAGGAACCTGTTTTATTTACATCCGATAATACACCTTCGGATGGTCAAGCGAGCCCTTTGTTAAATAATAATACCATTGTCAATAATCTGAAACTGTTTGACATCAAATTATTTCATTTTAAAAAATTACAGATTGAAGTATAGTACTTGATGGAATGTATTAATAGACAGCAGGCCCCCAAAGGACTGATACAATGGCATTTCCCGATGGGTCTTTTAGCTAATTCTACACTTCACAAAGAATTACTGAAATTATTTGACCGGCAGGGCTGTGAATTTATGAACCTGCTCGTTAAGGATTATTTTTCACAAATTGAGGCATTGAAAACTGAGTTGCCTGGTTTAGACTCTAGTATTCAGTCTGATAAAGATTTCTTATGCTATAAATATGATTTTTTGTGTATATTTTCCAGTATTGGGAGTGCCTTGGGGAAAGTTAAGGATAACAAGGTAAAAAAATTAAATAGAGATCAAATAGCTCATGGAAAAGGAACTGCTTATCCCTTACCCCCTTCTAATGGGAATAAGAATATTAATAATTTTTTTGAAAATGGAAGTTCCTCTTTGGACAATGGTGGTTCAGGACCTAATAACTCAGGAGGTACATCTAGTGAATTGAATGGTGTTGTGCCGCTAGAGAATTCTCCTGTTAGAAGAAGTGAAAGACTTCTTAATAGGCAGAATAACACTGGTGGTAACAACAACAAGGAGAACAATAATAAAGGTACTGTTCCCTCCCAGGATTTTCAGGGTGCCAGGAATGGGAATACTGGTGCTCAACAGAATCAAACCCAACAATGTTGGAAAAGGGAACCACAGAACAGGCGAAGGAGATAGTAAATTCTCCTGTTAATGTTACTAGCTCGGAACTTGTTTCAGAATGCTTTGATACAGCTGAGGTTTTGGTTAACAGCACTAAAGATTTTAACATTTATAATTATTCTTCATTTGTGCCTCTTCCAGTTTTAATTGAAGTCTTAGCTAAAGGGCTTACTTTTGTTCCTACCGCCAGGGGAGATTTAGCCAAAACTTTAATTGATCTTAAAAGTTATACCAGGAAATTGAACCTTAATGTCCTTTTGGGCACTAACTCAAGTTTGATTAATGAGTTTCGGGTAGCTAGTGTTTTTAATCCTGTTTTGCATTCTTCTATTTTACTTTTTGAAAAAAATTTGTGAGAATGATATTAGGGCCCTCCTTAATAATAAGGCCTTGCATGGATCTCAAGTGTTTAATTTGTCCACCTTGGAAAGAGATGCCCTTATGAAACTGAATTTTGTGGACATACATGTTATTAAACCTGATAAGGGAGGTGGGTTGATTTTTATGAATAAGGATGATTATAACAAAAGAATGGGAACTCTCTTAGCTAAAGAAGCATATGTTAAGGTATCCAGGAATGAAATTAATGGTGCCTATCAATGAGTTAGGGGGTTTATTAATGATCTCTTTATTGATGGGTGCATTGATGTTGATTTATATAACTATTTTTACATCACCCATCCTCTTACACCTGTTATATTTGGGTTGCCGAATATTCACAAGGACTTGCTAAATCCTCCATTTCGTCCCATTGTTGATGGTAGGCAATCCATTACATATGGGTGTGCTAGGTTTGTTGACATCAAATTGAAAGGGGCCCTCCTTGATGAATTACAGATTTGTAAGGACTCGTGGGCTTTCCTGAAAGCTATAAATAATCTTCCTTTTTCCAAGGACTCCAACTTTCTTACGTTCGATGTCCATGATTTGTATATAGTTATACCTCAGGATATTGACTGTGATTGGGTAAGGGAATTCCTGCTTGACAAACATGTTGATGGGTCAAACATTGACCTTGTTATTTATTTATTGGAGTTGGTGCTTAGTAATAATTATTTTATTTTTGATAAAGAATTTTATTTACAGAAAACGGGTGTTGCCATGGGTTCTCCTTGTGGGGCCACCTTTGCTAATACCATGATGGCCTATTGGGAAAATAACTTTTTGTTTAAGGATAGTATTTTCCAGCAAAGGGTAGCATGGTACACCTACTATTTGGATGATATCTTTATTCTTTGGAAGGGTGATCAGGCTTCAGCTGGCTCTTTCATTGAACATATTTCACATTTTACCAATTTCCTGAAATTTACTTGGGATTTCCAGGTGGACAAAATCTCCTATTTGGATGTTGAACTGATTAAAGATATTTCTAATGGAAGGTTTATTTCTAGGATATTTAGGAAGTCAAATTATTCAAATGCCTTCCTTCATTATTCTAGTTGTCACCCTTATTTTCAGAAAAGGGCGGTCATCAAAGGCCAACTTGTTCGGGCGGCAAGAATGGTGTCCTTAGAGGGTGATTTTATGGATGAATGTACCCTGTTGAGAGAGATGTTTGTCAAGCGTGGGTCAGGGGTGTAGCTAGGATTTTCAAATTTGTACTCACAGCTCTCAAACTGCTACCCCCCTCCCCAGCCAAGCTACGGCCATTCTCGTAATTCACAGTTCGCTGTTTTAGTGTCGATGAAGAGGCATTCGCTGCAATGCCTCTTCAGTAATATAATATAGATTCACTCAAACTCGGTTCCTTGAATTGAAAATGAACCTGAAAGTCAGTTCTTTGAAAAATGCAGCATGGTAGTTGGGGTAGAGGATTCATGCTTTTGTTTTCTGTAACTAAGGTACAGGTTTTGAGCTTGAGTAAATTACTAACCACCTGCTACCCCTAACTAAGGTGTTTCATTCACACACACACCCCTACCTACCTCTTAGAGCAAGAAATATGGACAAAGCCTAAAATAAACAGGGACAGATATAAAAAATACTCTCGTGAACTTAGAAAGTTGCTAGAATAACAGGATTTGTGCTAGTATGAGAAAGTTGCTAGAATAACAGGATTTGTGCTAGTATGAATTTTTCTAAAGGACATGAAGTCTAAAACTCAAATGTCTGTCATTATTTAGTAACTTCAGCCTTCAATGATTTTCTAGAAAAATCACAAAATTTATGAGGAACCGACAAAAATATGGGGCAAAAATCTGGACATTCTGCAAAATTTGGACAGTTGACAGGTATGCTACCTACCTGCCTCACACACACACACACACACACACACACACACACACACACACACACACACACACACACACACACACACACACACCTCTCAACCTCTTAGAGCAACAAACTCATAAATAAAACTGAGGCAAAGGCCCAAAAATAAGGACATTTTTTTAAATATTGCTCTTATAAACTTAGAAAGATAATAGAATAGTTGTAGGTCTTACATTAGTACGAATTTTCTGAAAGGTATGAAATCTGAAATTCAAATGTCTGTCATTATTTCCTAACTTCAGTCTTTAACGATTTGCCACTAATTTGCCAGAAAACCGCAATTTTATGAAAAACGGACCAAAAATGTGATGCAAAAATATAAAATTGCCAGACAATACAGCTAGAAACCTGTCAAAGAAGGGACACCATTTTAATATGAGCGCAGTTAACTTGAGCAGCTGACAAAATTAGAGACTGTACATGCATTTCTGAAATAAAAGTAATGTATAACTCTGATCATTACAGTTATTTATAAAAGTAAACCCTCCACGTTTTCTTTCAAAATTGCTATTTTGCGGAGAGATTATTAGGGGGAGAGCAACATTTTGAGCCAAAATTGGGGACAGTTGAGAGGTTTGGATATTCCTAATTCTATAAAGCGATTTATTTGCACATACCTCTCAACCTCTTAATGCAGGAAATCTGGACAAGGCCAAATATATTAGGGGAACATACAAACAGTACTAAAAATTGATCTTGTATAAACTTAAGACAGTTGACAGAATATCAGGCCTTGCTTTAGCATGCATTTTTCTGAAGATTGTGACGTCTGAAACTTAATGACTGTCATTATTTAGTGACTTCATTCCTAAATGATTTACCAGAAAAGTTTTATTTTGCATTTTACAGCATGAACACCAATAAATATCTGCTAAACAAAGCAATGCAGTCTCACAATGAAACTAGACTTAGCATTAAAACTTCTCTGACCTTGAAACTCACATTCATTGAAACAGCATTGAAACTCACATTCAAAGAAAATCCATTTTGCCAGTGGCAGATAAAGATTAACTTTGGGCTGTTTTCAAATCATAGGCCCCTTGCACATGAAACATACACGTGCTCTTTGATACACCTTCCTGATTGTATTAAATTATATTCCTTGTACAATACAGTATAGTTGTTAGAGAGTGTTTTAAATTTATTGGTTTGAACATTTTTCCAGTAAACAATGAAACAAAATGCATGCACCAATAATGACAAAACAGCCCAATTCATAACATTTCCATCATAAAAGTCTACTCAAACTTCTACATTCCACTAGTAGCAGTAAATATGCACAATCTCTGAACTAGTAAAAGCCATCTACATAATTCCACATTAAAGAAATCTGTAACTAATGAAGAGGCTGCTGCTATCAAACAACTTTATATTTCATGGTTTCATCTACAAATAAAGTGCCTGTTGCCCTTGAGGAATAAATTGCCTATGTTGCATTAAAAACAATGATACGCTAGTAATATTGCTCTCAGCTCCTTGTAAAATGTCAACACTCAACTGTATCTCTCAACTTTGCAGCACAAGAAATCTGGAAAAAGCCAACATTTATTGGAGGGGGGACAAAAGCCCAAAAACCAGGGACACATTTTAAACATTGCTTGTATAATTTTGGAAAGTTGCTAGAATAAAATGCTGTGTTATCACCATGCATGTCTTAAACCCAGAACCATATGCAATACAGTCAGTGCAACATACCACTATGCTGAATCAGCAGGTTGAAAAATCGGAAGTCAAACTTAATGGCTATCATTTAGATAGCTCTCAACCTCTTAGCACAAAAAAACTGGACAAACAAAGCCAATAATGAGGGAATACAAATACAGTTCTCACTTCACACCTTAGCACAAAAAACCTGGACACACAACAAAAACAATAATGGGGGAAATACAACTTCAGTTCTCAGTTCTCACTTCTCACCATAGCTAACAACCATTGGAAAAACAAATCTGAACAACGTTCAGAAATGGTGGTGGTTAAGGACTTTAGGCTGTTCTTACCATGAAGCAAAGGTACAGGGTTTGAGCCTGAACACTTATAGCCAGCATGTGACACACACACATACACTCACTTTTTGTTTTTCTTTCTAACGATAACACATTGGATAGCTTAAACTCTATGTATAACCAAGAATTATATTGGACTCACTTTTTGAGCTTTGCCCATGTACTTCTTGATATCAGCATTTGAACACATAATAAATTTGTTGTGACTGGAGACCCAATCATAATTCTCTATATTCTTTTGCCTGAAGATCAACATTTCTTTTCTGCAACTCTTTGATGATATCTACTGGTTTATCACATTTTTAAAGCCATTTTACTAAAATTTTAATAATGGGCTAAATATACATTGTCACCATATTGGAGAATAAACATTCTTCAAGAGAGTATTAATGTACAGATATCACTTGGGAAAAAGCAAGTACACATATTCACGTATTAAGTTGTCTTAAAAGTACAGACAGAATAAAAGCAAATGGCCACTATGTTTTTTATACTTGCTAAATGTGGTTTTGCAGTTTTGCAAGTGTAAAAAAAAAAAAAAAGAAAATAAAAAAGTAATGTGGGTGTAAATCTCTTTATATGCAAGACGGAGAGAAATAGAATGAGATGGACTGAGATAAACAGAGAGAGAGAGAGAGTGAACAAGAGACCATATCCACACCTATTATCTTTTTTGCTCAGGAGTCATGAGTAATTCTCTCAATGTGAGACTTGAAATCAAGCACGGTTTCTATATATAACCCTACTATACTTAAGAAAAGAGAGCAAGAAGTTTTCCATCAATATGCTTTTCCTAAACAAAAAGAAGCATGTAGCTATATTATCTGTCTTCATTGACTGAAACTGACCTTAAGTGAATTAGCTGAAAATCAAATATTTCTTAGGAATAGGGAAAGTAGAAAGTCAAGGAGAGTGGGGTGTAATGCCTTACTCAGTAGTACGCTTTTATTCATTTGATCACAATAAGACATCTGAAGAGTATTCAGTCAAGAATGTAGCTATTACTGAGCACATTGTGCTTGTGTGTTTGTGCTCTTTTTCATTCTTGCATAGATTTGTGGTTAGATCTAGACATTCCATTGAGATATTGAATAAGACTTCCATTACTTACTGATAACTTTTATAGTAACAATTAGAAGGCTCTGGAACTTTGTGCATTGTTTATTACTTACTACCATTGGAACTAGAATATTTAGCAAATGTGTCATTCTTGGTAGTGCACAGCTATCTGACCACAGTCTTTTAAAGAAGTTTCTAATGATAGCTATTTGCCACTAAATATATGTGACCTACTGACTTTAATGTCCTTATTGCATTACAAGCAGATTGTAATAGCAATTTATTAAATTGCAAAACTTTATTAGGTGTGATACAGTCTCTATGCACATATTTCCGCACAGAAATTCTAGCATGTTTAATTTCTCCAAGTCGTTTGGATGTCTAATATCATTACAGAAATGGACCCCATTCCTAAGTCAAATTATATCTAAAGTTCGTAAATCAGTATTGGTTCAGTCTTTGATGTTTGCCAAACGTGCCCTTCAGAAGATGATGTTTGACCAAGTTTCTGCAATAATGTTTTATATTTTTCATTATTCAAAGTCTGTAGCTTACTAGTTTCTTAAAATGCCCAATAACTTGTATCAAAAGTACTCCCAAAGCCTAATATGATTTTCACATAAAGATCACAGTCTCATAGGAGTCCACAAGAATGATATCAGAATTTTTTTTTTTTTTTTTTTTATTAAATCCTTCTCTGGTAGCAATGCTGCTTAATAAAGTAAATATAGAAATGTCAATAATATAATCAACTAAATGGCCGCCAATCTCTCTTCAAGGGTGAAAATGTTTTTATTCCATTTTTGTGATTAATAGAGGTATATATTCAAAAAGTTTTAAAACATTATTATTAATAATCTGATTAATATCAGGATGATCCAATATTAATACATACTTAACCACCTCTCCCTCCAAATTATACTTATGTTTATCTATCTGTATTATATTTAGCTTTTGATTAGTTAATTAGATTCTGTTTTATTGCAATTAAATTTCAGTGCCTGTATGATTGAAATAATTTGTATCTCCTTGTTCAGTTCCTCAACTGAACTATTCATATTTCCTACTGTTATTAAAATGCCATCTGCATAGAATTGCATTTTTGATTGAAATTCTTTATTTATGTTGAAACCTTTATTATTTCTTTGATCTAATACTATTGCTAAATGTTGAATGACTAAGGCAAACATAAATGGCAATACTGGGCTTCCCTGATTTGTGCCTTTGCTCAATTTGAATACTGAAGAAACATGCCCCTATAAAATAAGATTTGTAATCTACACACACACACACACACACACACACACACACACACACACACACACACACACACACACACGCGCTTGCATGCGCACACACACACACACACACACACACACACACACACACACACACACACACACACACACACACACCTTCCTTATAATCTGTTTGTGACACTCGATTGCCTTCCATCTTCACATTTCCCGCTCATGATAATCCATTTGCGATTGTCTTCTTCCACTTGCTCACTACTGCACATTTCCCGATCGCAGCCAGCCGGACATGACGTGAGCTCACTTCCGACTGGCATGTATCTCCCTTAAAGGAGCCAACAACCTTTAAAAATACGTACTTTTTTTTTTTAAAATGCTACCCCCTCTTCTAAGAAGTTGTACTGAAATCAGTACAGTGCGTATGCCTCCCAACGTCCCTGGCGTGGGTACCCTAGTAGATTGTTGGAAGACTTAATATGTGAAGTCCACTCTAAAAGATTGAAAGGAATTTTTAAACCCTTATTGGCTAAAGGAGAAGTTATGGATATGATGGGTCTAGGAAAGGATATTGGTATCTTGGAGAGTAGCCTCTCAGGAAATGATGGGGGTGAACTTATGGATGGTTATATTGGTTTAGTGCCTGATTCTAACCATTCTTCCATCTCCCTTAATCAAAGGTTGGATAAATTAAGTTTTATTACTATTTTTTCATTGGATGCTCCTTTGTTGAAATCTCTTATTATTAAGAATTGGTGTTTTCTTTCGGAGGACAATATTGTTAAGAAAAGTGTAGGTGATTTGCCTTGTGTAGTATTTAGAAGGGGTAGGAATTTAAAAGGTATTCTTGAGAATGGGACTCCTAAATAATATTTCCCACACTGCGGCATGGTAAAATGTGAAGCTTGCCATTGGTGTAAATACATTAATGTTAGGAATTCTTTTGTCATACACAACCAAAAATATTACATTAAGGGTAGGTTTAATTGTAATTCAAGAGGTGTTGTGTATTTGAGTTCCTGCTCTGTTTGTCCTGCCTTTTATATTGGCAGAACAAAAAGACCCTTTAAAAATAGAATTTATGAACATCTGTATTCAATTAGTAAATTGAATCTGAATAATGCCTTAGTTAGGCATGTTAAAGATTATCTTACACATGGATTTGTTTTTCTTGTCATTGAAAAAATTGATGACAATATTAGGGGTGGACCAGTTTCTTTGAAGTTAAATGGGAAAGAACTAATTTGGCAACTGAGGCTGAATGCTCAGGTTCTCCCGGGCCTTAATGATTTTGTTTCTATTAAAAGCATTTTAAGAATGAGGGCCCTTAATAGACAATTTTTTGTTTATATATGTATATATTTATATTTTGTATTTATTTATCCTTTTTATGTATAGGTCCCTTTTTGGATATTTTATATGCGTTTTCATTTTATTAGTAATAGCTCTTTAAATGGAGGTATATCTTTATTCTAATTGTTGGTGATGTCATTTATTTTGTCTATTTAAATTTTGTGTTCATTTACAAGCATTGTCTGAAGAAGTTTGCTGATTTTGAGTAAACGAAAGCGCTTACATTATTTGGGACTGAGTGTGTTTTTTTTCCTTCTTTGTTTTTATCTAGTTTGCTGTTTATCTTGTTTTTGATGTTCATATAATTAAAATATTAAATACATTTAACGTATTCATAATGCCTCTATGTGTGGTCTCTATCTTGTTAGCTCCCAAGGTACTGTGTAATTTGCAGGCACTGGGCTTAATGGTTAATTGTTCCTCTTTCTGTTTGCCCATCCTCTTCCTATGCCTCTGCACTTCTCCCTCTCGGAGTGTGGGTTTCTGGATAAAAATATTTTTTTTGCCTGTTTGGTTTTATATTCTTTCAGACCTCCTTAGGGGGAAAATTATGATAATCATTTTCATTATATCCTTCTCCATCCATTGTGTCCCCATGCTGTTCATAATGTGTATTGGTGTGTCCATTAAAATTTAGTTCCACAGAAGCAGACTTAAAATCATTACATTCATTGTTAATATAATAATAAGACTTAGGGAAATGGTAGGCTAATTTCTTATGGTAGTCATTTTCATCTCTAAACAGTTTTTTATGCTTACTATCTAGATTACTTTTAACAAATCATTCAATCTTGTTAAATACAGCTTCATGTTTATCTTGATTTTGGTTCAGTATTGTTTTGGATTATTATTCCATAGTCTTAGAGTGGATGAGAAATAGACTTTCTTAATTTTGGTGCTAAGTTGTTTTGTTAGTTTTTTTAGTTGTCTATATGCTAGTAAACTGGGAGCTGTTTTACTTTTGTCCAGACCTTCCATGCCTGGTGTCTTTGTTTTATGAGTTGTTCAGTTGCTAAGGGATGCAATGGGGCAGGGTTGGCTTTGACTCCTTTTATTCTGGGGGGGGGGGGGCTAGACTGTTTAGAACACCTACGAATATTTTATTAATCTCAGAGCATCAGTATCAATAGGGATATACTTTAGTGACATCCATTTAAGGAAATATAATGTATTAATAAAACTGTCTTCATGAAAAGTAGTAAATGTTCTTACCAAGCTGTAATAATATCTTTTGGGGCTGCTGCTTTGGCACCTTTTAGTGCATTGGTAAGTGATCACTTAGGCTGTCTAACAGAGTTCTGTGGGATATTTTATTTGGAGAGGATGTTAGGATCCAGTTGAGGGTTGATTGTGTGGCTGCGGCTTTGTTATAGCTAGTTGGTGTGCAGCCAGCTTGCTTGCTTCTTCCCCATAGTAATGAACTGATAACGAGGTCCTCTCAGTGTGGACATAACTGCCTGTGAGTCACATTTTCTTACAGCTATGCTAATAGATCAACCCACATTGGAGTGTGCTCTACTTTATGTTATTTGGTATATTTGGATTTCTGTATACATGTGAACTGAGTTTTGAGTGGTATGAATTTGTTTAGTAGCATTTGATATGTATTATGTTAATCTGAATTTCCATTCAGTAGGTGTTCTAGTATCTTTTTGCACATGTGAGAGAATATGTGAAACACTTAGTGTAGAGAGCAGACAGCTCCATGTAATCAAGATTTTTTGCAGATTTTATTACATAGCATTACTTTGTGATGAATAAATGATTCCTTGTGTTATCATCTGTATTACAGTCAGCCATGCTCAGAAGAACATGTATGGAGACTATCAGTGTGTATTATTTCTGAAATGTATCCTCCTCTGTGGAGAACAGTAATGCTCATTGCCTGCTGTCCTACTACTGCCTTTCATATCCATGGACAGACTGTTTGTTTCTATTTTCACAGATCCTGTATCATGTTATAAGATAACTTGTCCAGTGATACTGCCTCCTTCACCTCACCAGGTAAAATAATACTGACTGCTCAAGGTATCACCACCTCTATAAATAAATAAAAATATCCATGAGATATCCTCACTACAGTATAACTAAAATGGATATTTGTCAAGAAAAATCAAATTTCAGTACATCTCTGGGCATCATTCTGTAAATACTATATAAAAGACATATTCTGTATTACGCATGGCATAACAGAGTTATTCACAGACACACTGAGTTATGATGCTGCTTTGCCAACTACTTGACTATGACAGCACCATGTGCCTGGCCATGACAGCACCATGTGCCTAGATACGACAGCACCATGTGCCTGGCTATGACAGCACCATGGACCTGGTTATGACAGCCCCATGTGCCTGGTTATGACAGCAACATGTACCTGGCTACAACAGCAACATGTTCTTGGCTATGACAGCACCATGTGCCTGGCTATGAAAGCACCATGTGCCTGGTTACAAAGCACAATGTACCTGGTTACGATAGCACCGTGTACGTGGCTAAGACAGCACCATGTGCCTGGTTATGACAGCATCATGTACCTGGCTGCGACAGCACCATGTGCCTGATTATGATAGCACCATGTACCTGATTATGACAGCACCATGTACCTGGCTATGACAGCACTATGTGCCTGGCTATGACAGCACCATGTGCCAGGTTACAAGAGCACCATGTAGCTGGTTATGACAGCACCATGTGCCTGGCTATGGCAGCACCATGTGCCTGGTTATGACAGCACCATGCACCTGGTTATGATAGCACCATGTACCTGGCTATGACAGCACAGTGTGCTTGGTTACAGCAGCAACATGTGCCTGGTTATGACAGCACCATGTGCCTGGTTATGACAGCACCATTTACCTGGCTATGACAGCACCATGTACTTGGCTATGACAGCACCATATGCCTGGTTACAACAGCACCATGTGCCTGGTTACGACAGCACCATGTGCTTGGTTACAACAGCACCATGTGCCTGGTTATAACAGCACCATTTGCTTGGTTATGACAGCACCATATACCTGGTTATGGCAGCACCATGTACCCAGTTACGACAGCACCATGAGTCTGGTTATGACAGCACCATGTGCCTGGTTATGACAGCACCATATGCCTAGCTATGACAGCACCATTTGCCTGGTTACAACAGCACAATGTGCCTGGCTATGGCAGCACCATGTGCCTGGCTACGACAGCCCCATGTACCTGGCTATGATAGCACCATGTGCCTGGCTATGACAACACCATGTGCCTGATTATGGCAGCACCATGTGCTTGGTTATAACAGCATCATGTGACTGGTTACAACAGCACCATGTGCCTGGTTATGACAGCACCATGTACCTGGTTACGGCGGTACTGTGTATCTGGTTACGACAGCACCATGAGTCTAGTTATGACAGCACCATGTGCCTGGTTATGACAGCACCATTTGCCTAGTTACAACAGCACCATGTGCTTTGCTATGACAGTGCCATGTGCCTGGTTACAACAGCATGATGTACCTGGTTATGACAGCACCATGTGCCTGATTATGACAGCACCATATGTCTGGTACAAGTAGACATAAACTTATAAGACAAAAAAAAAAAAACAGCTGCACTGTGTAACAGCAGAAATGGGATACAGAAACTGAAGGATTACTCACAGCTCTAGCTAGTTTCCTCTATGAAAGGTAATCACCAGCCAGATCTATTTATGCAAACTACAGCTTGAGCTGGAACACAAAAACATTTAGTTCACTATTCCATTCACTCTGACATGAATAAATGGTGTACAGCCAGCTCACCAATATGCAGTCTTCAACTTGTAATAATTTCCCCTTCTTCTCAGTCTGCTATGCTGGTTGTAACATATGTGTGTGAAAATTACTTTGGGTGAAGAAGATTTCTATGGTGGTAAATGAGAGAATGGGAATAAGAGGAAACAGTCTGGGTGAAGTTAAATAGTGCAAATACACTCTTGTTTGGCATCTACTTCTCTGAAGTACAGGTCAACACTAAGGGACTCTGGCTAACAAAGTTTGCAGATGACTGCAAACTGGGAGCCATTATTGAATCCCCAAATGATGTGGATACTCTACAAAAGGGCCTTACAGAAACAGATGCTTGGTGCCAGAGCCATGGGCTCAAGCTCAATGCCAAGAAATGTATTGTTATCCCCTTTGGGAAAAAACATGTATCCATAAATTACCATATAGGTGGCAGTACACTAAACACAGAAAGTGTGATAAGAGACTTAGGGACACAGGTGGACAGTCGTCTCACCTTCGATAACCACATCGCCACAACAGTCAGGAAATCCTTCTATGTGGCACACCTCATCACGAAGGGCTTTTTATCCAGAAAAAAGGAGGTCATTGTCCCACTGTACTCATCCCTCATTAGACCCATTATAGAATACAACGCCCCATTTGGTATGTACCTCTCAAGACATCTGCAACAACTGGAAAGGCCTCAGAAATACCTCACTAAAAGAATCACAGGCCTAAAGCAGATGCCCTATGCTGACCGCCTTAAAAACTCCAGCTATACTCTGTCGCATATCGTCTACTCAGAGGCGATCTCTGCTTAACATACAAGGCCATGTCAAACCCAGAGCTGTTGGACATGCTACACTTAAAGAAATCCCAATCCCTCAGAGCTACACGCTCCAGGGATCTAAACCTTGTCATCACAATAAACAAAACATGCTGGAGGGATAGGTTCCTGACCCAGAGACTCCCCAGACTCTGGAATAGATTGCCCATACATGTCAAGCAGAGTGCCTCTTTGGACCTCTTCAAGAGGAACCTTGACGATTGGATGGGAGAAAGGAAATTCACCCCAGGGATCACGTCAGTCGCCCTGCTAGACAGGGGTCCAGGAAAGTAAATAATGTGGGAAGAAATAGCCAGGGAATTGTTATGGCTAGGCTTGTATAGGCCCTAGGGCTGATAGCCTAGTACCAACCTATGAACCTATGAACCTATGAACCTATGAACATGCTGCATGTGCAAATATTTGCAAATTTACATTAGAATAGGGACTGTATAAGTGAATAGATTAGTGGGATTTATGTGTGATTTTGAGTGTGATATTTGACTGTGTTTGTTTATTTGCAGGTTAAGGTTAAAGTAACAGCTAAGTAAGTTGATTTTTTTTTTTTTTGTTATTGTTTAGTGACTGCAATTTTTGATACTGGATCTGGTTTCCAGCCAGGACTTAAAAAAAAACTCTCCTGAGAAAACAACAGTGATTGCAAATATAGATTCTATATCTGGTTGCCTGTCCATAATCAGAAAAGAAAATGATCTCATGAAACAATAACATGTTTCTTTCATCCACTACTAGCCCCAGCTCCCCATATTTATTTACTGCAGTTCTCAATACTATCTAGCTGTCTACCATGACATTAACCAAAAAAAAAAAGCTTACAGTATGTTAACACAACTTGCTGATGCTGTATTTCTTTCTTTTGTGCTTCTGTCCTATTTAATATTCAGGGGATTTCTACTTACCAAATTCCCTGATTCATCAGAATGCAATAGAAAGCTGTAGCACTTTACACAGTTGCAGTGAGCAAATCATTTATTTATTTATTTTTATGCAAGAAACATTTTTTTAAGAACCTGTTAACTGCAAGTATTTAAACAACAAGGCTGAAATGTAGAAGAATATATGATTTACAGGTTTGTTGATCCAGCACTCCCCACACCCTCTACTATTTATTGATACCAACTCTGAGATTGCACTACAGTGGGGAAAGGTGCAAATTCCCGATTCCTACTGCACCACAATCTCAGGCAGAATGGTTCGCAGAACCAAGTTGTCAATCATATGATCTCGACAATATGGGTTTTGACAATTTGGTCCTTTGACCAATTTACATAGACCTGAAGAACAAACACTCCAGTGATAGCATTGTTAAAAAATACATGGAATCTGCTCACTGTTTCTCAACACTGAACATTACATTAGTCAAAAAAAACATCTGCACATTCTTCCCAGATGTTGGCTGGAAATAGCTGACATGTCTCAGATTCCATGCAACTTAAACAAATTATTTCTCTGTATTGTTTTCTGACATAAGAAACCACTTGCTAAACAATTATCATCAATGTTCATAGGGTAGCAGTGGTCTGGGCTTGCTGATGGTACATTTTCAAAGAAATACTATGATAATTGTACCAGACCACCAATCCAGTAAAACACTTTAATCATCATCATCATCATCATCAACCACTCACTACTTTGCCATTTTTCTTCATAGGGTTGGGGTGCAACATCAGCTTCACCATCTCACTCGATTCTGTGACACTCTTACAGTCTTCAACAGTAGTGGTTGACTGCCATAGGTCTTCTCTCACATAACACATCCATCTCTTTGCTGAACAACCTTATTTCCTCTTGTCTTGTTCATGAATATCCCATCTACTTCACCACATTTTCTTCTGCTTCCCTTCACATTTGCAAGCACCATGATAATCTGTTCCATTTAACATTCTTTGCAACTTGAGCTACTTGGGCTTCTGCTTTGATGTCCTCATTTCTTCATCTCTATCACTATTTCAGTTCTGACACCCATCTCAACTATTTTATTACCATAACCGCTAGCTTCTTGAATGGTTGTAGTACTGTTTTGTACAAATTACTTTTCAGCTTCTATGGCATTCTTCTGTCACAGTCTACCCCTGACACTCTGTGCCAGTTGACTAGAGCCCTTCTAATTCTAGCTTTGGTTTCCTCTTCCAGTCTTCAGCTCTCCTGAACCATGTCTTCCAGGTACTTGAAGTTGTTAACTTATTTTGCTATTTTCCCTTCTATTTCAATTCTCAGCCTCTTCTGTTTTCCCACAACTGCTGTCATTACAACTATCTTATCTGTACTCAGTTTCATCTCAAGTGCCTTCAGTTTTGCATTCTATTTCTGTGTCATTTGCTGAATTTATTGTTCAGAGTCTACCTGTAATGCCACATTGTCTGAGTACAGCGGCTTTATTAATCTGGCCTCCCCCATCATTTTTGCTAATGTATTTCATTACCAGTATGGTCATAACTGAACATTTGTGCACATTCACTCCAAATAGGATCCCCTTTTTTGTGTCCGAACACTGCTTGTACTTATGTCATCGAGTCGTTGTATGCAGCCTGCACTAATTCTAACAATGGTTCTGGGACTGCCCAAATCAACTTTCTTGTGACCTTGTCATATGCTTTATCCAAGTCCAGGAATGCCAAGTTGGACTGTTTACTCAACTCAAGTCTCTTCTCAAATATAAGTCTCACTGCAAACACCATAAGTACATTTTTCTCGATCTGGTGAAGTCTATAAAATGAAAGGGCTAATACAAATAAAGTTTCTTTAAAGAAATACTAACTCAAGGCCTCTTATTTCAAGATTTAAAGGGTTTTAATATAAAAACTGTGGAACTACTGGATATAAGCAATGGTTCACACTCCTTCTTGAACCAAAACTTGCTATCAAGTTAATATCTTTAGCATTTTCTCACTTCAAACATCAGGTTAGTTATGCTACATCCTGATTTGAACCTAAAGGTTCATTTCCCATCTTACTTTCTACTATTTTGTAAATTCATTTATCAATGACCCTCTTCAAATTTTTTATGCAATGTGACAAGAGTTTGATGCCTCTATGCTGCACTTTAAACAAACAAATAAATAAACAAATGAACAAATAAATAAACTACCAAACTCCATGGTGGTTATGAATGCCAATTGCTATATTGGTGGGCCCAGCCATGGATGCATTTATGCATTCACAACTACTTCAGCTACATTGCACAACTGTGCTGGTAGCCCAATAGAGGTTTTCAGCCATTTCTTGCTTTATATCATCTACATCTATCAGGAGAAAATTGTTCATAAGTTAGTAGAAGTAGTAGTAGTATTTATTTATTTGTCTTTTTTTGCTACGGAACTCTGACTGGGTAATACCCATTTTCGGTGGAGGCTCAGGGAGAAAAGCTCCATTTCTGATAAAATGTGAAACCAAAGTCCAAAAAACCATGAAAAAACAGCAAACAATGGTACTGATGGTCAATAATGACTGGAAAAAAAGCAGCTTAGTGTATAAAAAACTTCATTCCACGCTTTCATCTCAAAAAGACTTCTTCAGAACAAACAATAAAACCAACTCGACATAATTGTTTAAATATACCTTTTCAAAAATCAGTAAACCAATGAAAATGATTAATTAGTTAAAACTTCACTAAAGTTAAAGGAACACACAAAATCCACTAAAAAACATTTGTGGCATATGAAAAAGTAAAACCTTTGCATAATAAAAAGACAAAACAAAATTCATTAAAACTTCCTAATAGTAAGTTTCGTATGCTTCAAAAACATTTGATGTTAATGGCATCATTTAAGCCAGGCTTTCTAATAGCCTCCAACTTGATCTGCCAAGATGTCTCTCTCTGTTCTACATAGTTTTTATACTCCCCCCCCTCTGGGATCAACAGGTACTGCTTTCAAAATTGAGAATAAAAATATTTTCTATTTAATACACTCTATTAACATAACAAAGACTTGTCTACAGGGTATGCTAAAATGGGGATGTTCAGATGTGGACATTGTAATTTTTGTAGGTTTATTTCAGAGGGACCATATGTATTTTTGTCACATTTGAAGTCTACAATCAAGGTTCCTGGTCATTTTTCTTGGAGAAGTAGGGGAGTTGTTTATATTGGGTTATGCAGTGGCTGTGATGCATTTTGTGTGGGGATGGCTACTCATACCCTAATGGAGCGTATTAGAGAACACATGTACAGTATTAAGAACAAAGATTTAAATAATGCTCTGTACAAACATACCATAGAGTGCATTAAATACAAAATAAAATGTTTATTCTCAATTTTGGAAGCAGCACCTGTTGATCCCAGAAGGGGGATTACAAAAACTACGTAGAACAGAGACAAACATCTTGGTAGATCAAGTCGGGGGCTGATAGAAAGCCTGTCTTAAATGATGCCATTAACATCAAATGTTTTTGAAGCATAGGAAACTTACTATTAGGAAGTTTTAATGAATTTTGTTTTGTCTTTTTGTTATTCAGTGGTTTTACTTTTACATATGCCACGAATGTTTTTAGTGGATTTTGTGTGTTCCTTTAACTTTAGTGAAGTTTTAATTAATTAATCATTTTCATTGGTTTACTGATTTTTGAAAATGTATATTTAAACAATTATGTTGATTTGGTTTTATTATTTGTTTTGAAGAAGTCTTGTTGAGACAAAAGCATGGAATAAAGTTTTTTATACACTAAGCTACTTTCTTTCCAGAGAAAAGCTCTATTTGCTTACATTTCATTATACTAAGTTCCAGTTAAAAACAAAGTAGATATATTTCTATTTACATTCAGATGCAAACACTAGTAGCCTTTATACAGTCTAAGATTTTACAGACCTGGAAGTTACTAAAGAGAAAGCACAAATGCAACTTAGTGGGTTGTACAGGCAGCAGTTATGTATAAAAATTGTTTTGTCATTTCAGTGAGAGGTTGAGAACATTCTGTTTAAGGAGAGGATTTGAAGAGTAAGATACAGTGAACCCAAAGTCGTAACCTTGTAATGAATGTGCGCAAGATCACGATTGGTTAAGATATTCCTCAGGATTCAGCAAGCAGCCATGCAGGAATAAGTTATTCCTGCATGGCAGGGACCATTCCTGCTCAGCACGGCAGTGCGCCATGCATATTTATGAAGGCGCGGTGCCATGCTCTAAAATGAACATGGTTCCATGTATGAGTGCAGGGGGGGGGTCTGAGAGCAGAGCTCTCACAATACACATGCACACTGCACTCAAGAATTGCCTTTCTGCAAATAAAAATGAGCGAGAATGCTCGTAACACCCCAACCCATCAGGAAAACAAAAAATATATGTGGTCAAAGGCAAAATGGACAATCGTCCCTACCAAGCATACCTCTCAACTGTACAGATTTTCACAGAATGCCCAGATGTTTGCCTCATATTTATGGTGTGTTCCCCCGAAAATGTGTACCTGTCTGGCAAATAGCTGGGAATTGAAGTCATTAAATAATGACAAAACATTTGAGTTTAAGACTCCACACATCTGTCAGACAATTCATACTAATATAAAACCTATTATTTTATCAACTTTTTAAGTTTGTAAGAGCAATCTTTAAAATCCGCCCCATTTGTCACCCCATAATTGTAGTCCAGATATTTTGCTCTAAGAGGTTGAGAGGTATACGACCAAGCCAAAAGTTATTAGGATAACACAGGCAGCATAAGCACATAACGTACACCTCCCAACCCGTCAGAGTAAGGAATGTGGACAAAGCCGAAAGGGACAATTGTTTCAGAAAGCATAAAGCTGATAAAATAACAGGTTTAGCATTTGCAGGGTTATTCTGAAGGGTATAGATAAAATAACACAACAAAACTTTTTTTTTTATAAATACGATAAAGTTTAAGCGTAGCTGTGTGGATGTGCCTGGTGCTTAGCTACGCTTAGTCCAGCTTAAACAGCACAAGAATTTAAATAGCAAGAGACATCCAACATAAGCAGTATTGCAGTAGTGTAGTGGTTAGAGCACACACTTTACAAGCAGCCATTCCCGGTTCAATCCCCACTGTAACCTATTCACATTTTACATGTGAAAGCAGTACATAAATAATTTATTTTAGTATTACCTACTAAATAACACATATTTTTAACCGGAGTACTGCATTAGGTCCAGATGTGAGATGTCAGTTTAATAAAGTTGTGAAATCCCCATATAAACACAAGTGCCCTATACAGTATAGTCACACATGAATAAATGTAATGGAAGCACATTGAGGGATGTCAGGGACAGTAAAAAAAATTATAAAATGTAATGAATGATGAATCAATGCCATACAGTAGATAGTCTATAAAATGAAAAATAAGCAATGTTAAGCATTTCACAGCTCTGCTTACCAGGTGTAAGCATTGTGTAAATATGACTGCTAAGCAATGAGTAGCCTAGCAAAATGGATTTGCCCATTGTATGCAGTACTGAACTTGTCCCTTTAAGCAATGCCAACCTTAGCTAAGCAGGTTTGCCCATAGCTTAGGTTAGCTCAGCATATTCCAAACTGTCCAATCACATTAAAGGGTGGCAAATTAGCCGTATTTAAACCCCACAGGTGGGAATACAGCTCATAACTGGTTGCAGCTTCCCAATGTAGGCAGGATGGCAGGAGTTTGAGAGGGAGTGCGTTTCTGGGTGCAGCCCTGGAGCATACAGGATTCCAAGGTCATGGTAGGAATCCTGGTAAAAAAACCATGATGAGAAACGGCTTCAGGGCCAGTACCAAGGCACCCAATATAAAGCGGAAGCCTAGGACCGTCCCGCCCGTGATCTCACCAGTACCACTGGTATCCCTCGAACTGGTGACATGTCAGGCACACTATGCTGACTTGAAACAGAGAAAGAGGGAGATCTTGCACGAGTAGGTCCAAGAAGCAAGGCAGAGGGGTGATGTCCCAGCAGTGTGTAAGTAGTCATACCATTACTGTTTACTAAAGTCCAGCATGAATATGAGATGGATAGGTATGCCTAAATATGTCTCTATTTCCTTTACAGCTGCAGCTGAGCAGGCTGTGAATCAGGAAGCCCATGCAAGTAGGCTGCAAAGGCTGCATCACAAGGCTGGTGAGTAACAATCCTGCTTGTAGTAGTCATACCAAATAAATATAAAGTAGTAGAAAGTCATCTGGCTGTATACAAACTCTTGTATAGATTGTACTGAATAAATCAGACAATATGACAGTAATATTCCCATATAGGTCATATTTAAATAAAACTGTAACTGCCTGTCAATAAAGCTCTAAATCCTGGACTGGTTGTGTTTACTCTGGCATTGTATGGCATTTATTGTTGCATTCTCTGAATAGTAATGTTGTATTAACCACTGTTGCCCACACTGTGCTACATAAAAAAAAAATCTAGGAATGTCTGTATAAGACTGTTGTAAGCACAAGATCAGATTGTACAACCAAGAGAGACTTAGACAGAAAGCACTAAAGAGATAGACAGCAATATCCAAATAGCACACTCTACTGTGAATTAAATTGTTTTATTTTTAGCAGACACAGCCATAGTTTGAATCCTGGGAGTGGTAGTAAGCTGTATGCATAATCATAACTCTCAACTGTGCAGATTTTTCAGAATGTCCAGATAATTGGCTCATATTTTCTGCCTGTTCCTCTGTCCCCCTGGCAAATCAGTGGGATGATCTCAGAATTGTAGACATGAAATAGACATACATTTGATTTTCAGACCTAAAAACCTTCAGAACATGTATATTAAAACAAATCCTGTCACTCATGCAACTGTCCAAGTTTATGACAGCAATATTCAAAACATGTCCCTAGTTGTACCCCCATGTTGTCAAGCTTTGTGCAGAGTGTGCATTACGAGATTGAGAGGTATGTGCATAATATTAACTGGAATATGGGAATATGTGTAGAAACAATCAGGTAGTGTTAACAAACATTCCCTCCACAGGTCTGTTAGATAAGAAAACTGTGCCTGCTAATAACGATTTAAATCCTGGACTGGTAGTGTTTACTCTGGTATAGTATGGTCTGAAATGTAGCATTCAGTAACATCTGATATCAGAATAGTACTGTTGTGTCAACCACTGTTTTTTCACACTGTGCTACATAAAAATATGTGTAAGAATGTTTGTGCAAGACTGTTGTAATTACAAGGTTATACTGTACAACAAAGAGAGACTTAGAAAACACTAAGGAGATAAACAGCAATATCCAAATAACACACTCTACTGTGACTTAACTTGTTGTATTTTAGCAGACACAGACATGGCTCAAATCATGGGAGTTGTAGTAAGCTGTATGCATATTCATACCTCTCAACTGTACAGCTTATTCAGAATGTCCAGATAACTGGCTCATATTTTCTGCCTGTTCTTCTGTCCCCCTGGCAAATCAGTGGGATGATCTCAGAAATGTAGTCATGAAATAATGACATGCATTTGATTTTCAGACCTCAAAACTTTCAGAAAATGTATACTAAAGCAAATCCTGTCACTCATGCAACTCTCCAGGTTTATGACAACAATATTCAAAAGATGTCCCTATTTGTACCCCCATGTTGTCAAGCTTTGTCCAGGGAGTGTGTGTATTAAGAGATTGAGAGGTATGTGCATAATATTAACTGGAATATGGGAATATGTGTAGAAACAGTCAGGTAGTGTTAACAAACATTCCCTCCACAGGTCTACCAGGTAAGAGATCTAATGATTTAGCTATAAGAGAGTTGAAGTATACACTATGTACAAACATACCACTGCCCAAACCAAAGCCATATGGTGTTGTAATAATATATGTACCGTAATGATTAGAGCAGTGATCATTAAAGTTGTGAGTACTAAAAGGATATATAAGTTGTTAATTGACATCTCTCCCCCCCACCATATCTGCAACAAAAATCTAAATACACAAATCAGTGGGTATGTTTACACCAAACCTACTGCTGGGACATATGTCATATTGTTCAATAAATATTGAAATGTATTTCTATTAATGTTCCATGTTGAAATACTATCATCGGTGGCCTGTTGCTATCAATGTAACCTGTGCATCATTGTAATAGCCACTGTGGTTCCATATATGCATGTGTTCTCTTTGCTATGCAAGTGTTCCAAATCTGGTGTTTTGGGTTAATGGGAATATCTATGCATGCTGTTATAACCAATCCTGCATTGTGCTGACTATTACTAACCCACATATGTTTTAAAACTGCAATACCATAGCATGTATGGGAAGGCCGATCCCAGCAGACCCACCTTTTCCAACTCATCTGGCAGTGGCACCAGGCCACAGCATGCCTGGGACCAACCGCGGCACCTCCTCGTCCACTGATCCTGCACCACCTTTGCGTGGAACCCCCTCAGGGGATGGGGCTCACCCCCCCAAGAAGTGGGTGCGGACAGGATCCTGTCACCTGAAGTCAGGTCCAGGGATTGGTGTGTAGTGAGCTCCAAAGGGGGTTTGGAGAACTGCTATTCAGCTTGAGATCCACTTGGTGCATTTAGAGAGTCAGCCTGCCCTTCCTGCTCAGCTCCCAGCACAGCCACGTTCAGGGCCTTGAAGGTGCAGTGGTGACTGCCCCTGGGTGGGGACCTCAGTCCCATTGTTTCCATCTGGCAGCTCATGGTCTTTCGATTTCCAAACACCCCTCACTATACATGGTGTATACCCCCCCCACATGTGTCAAATACCACCCCTGTATGCTGTCTTGTCTGTCTTCCTATCCAACCTACCTCCTCAAATATACCTACTATCCTTCCCCAACATTCCACTCTCACCTTAAAAAAAAGGGCAATCTGTTTTCAAAAAAAAATTTTGCCCCATACATAGCTGTCCATTTCGCTCATGTGTCCACTGGACACATGTAATCTGGTCTAATTGGCTTCACAATACATTATTGTTGTCCTTACCCCTCTCTCAGGGGTTTGAGTGTCCAAATCTATCTCCAAATTCAGTACATATGCACATCTGTGGAACTTCTCTACCTCCACGTCCTGCACATCCCTAGCAACTTTCCCTATTGTTTTTCCCTCTGCGTGCCCCCTTTTTCACCACTTTCCTATCACCCCTTTTTTCTTTTCTTTTAAAGAAATTAGCATGGGGTTAAGTGGGAGTAAATACTTTTAGGCAGTAGTAAACGGATTTAAGCCTGTTTGCATGGCAGCAAGCAATGGATACACATATTAAGCACTATCAGGCTAACTGTAAGCATATTTAATCGGAAGTTACCACTGCTTACCATCACGCAAACCCATGCAAACCCGCTTACAACTGCTTAAAAGTGCCTTAATCACTCTGTATTCAACAGCCCTTGTTCTGCACAGCAACAAAATAATTAGCCCTTGCAAGTCTCGAACCCAGGATCCTGCATACCATAACCACAATAATTTACCACTAAGCCATTTAAACTGTACATAAATGTGATGCTTTCTCAAACATATCATGCAGCAAAGTCATTCAACAGTAGGGAAAATGTATTTATATATGTAGATGTATGTGTGTATATATATATATATATATATATATATATATATATATATATATATATATATATATATATATAGATACATATATGTATATATATACGTATATATATATATATATATATATATAAGTATATATTATATATACACGTGTGTATATCTAGATATATCTATATCTATATCTATATCTATATCTATATATATATATATATATATATATATATATATATATATATATGTGTGTGTGTGTGTATGTAGAAATACATATATATATATATATATATATATATATATATATATATATATATATATATTTATACATATATCCGTGTATTGCATTCACACATTGGATCCACACTCTGAACCTCTCACTGCAAAATGTCTGACCAAAGACACTGTTAATGGAGGTGAAAGGGCCCAAAATAGGGATCTCTTGTAATTATTGCCATTATCCCTTCCTCCACAGCTGAACAGATATGCCTTGTAACACAATAACCAGCACTTGCAAGTCTTGAACCCATGACCCATTACAACATAGCCACAACAAGTTAACAGTAAGCCATATCAGCTGTAAGATGTCAGGATGATATCTCTAACATATCATGCAGAACAGTGAGTCTACCATAGGGAATGTACAATGTGGAAGCAGGATATATATATATATATATATATATATATATATATATATATATGTGTGTGTGTGTGTGTGTGTGTATATACACATACATACACATATAAATATATTACTACTTATGAATATGTATAAGAAGAGTATATAGAGGGTGCACAGCATATCTAACAGCCATTATTTCTACAGTTGCCACCTTTTAAACTGGCCAGTGTGTGATTCTTTCCTACAATTGAGAATTTTTGCATGAAACATATACCCACACACAATGTAAAGGACATGACACCACATACAAGTTTGCATACATAGAAATGTTTATTTGTGTACTATTTCAGTTGTTTATGCCATTTCTTATAGTAGTTAGGTGTTTGAAATACATAATAACTGATTAATGCAACTCTCAAACAAAATAATTGATACAGTAATCTGAAAAACATAACATACTTTGCTGTCCATGCTAAGGCCTTGAAGTAGTACAACAGTAAAAATAAAACACTTGTCTTAAAGATAAGAACCAATCAACACTTAATTACAGATATAGTTCAGCAGCCTCCAATTACACTCTGTACTCAACCCCTTGGGGGAAAAGTATTAGTTGTCACAATGTAAATGTATCTGTTAATAACAATGCTTAACTTAAAACGTCACTATCACACTGACAAACAGAGCTTTGTGTAAGACAGTAAGCTCTAGCCCACTGTTGTTCCCATGGTGAAATATATGAAAATGTACAGCCATATACCTTAATGTTTCTAACTACTGATATCCCTCACATGTTGCAACAGCTTAGGTTAAAAACATTTAATACCCTTCCCCCATAAAATGTCTTACAAGGGCATATAACAGTGTTTTCCATACACTGACCTCCAGACTGTACAAGGTCACACATGCTTTGTCCAGCTGTAGCCCACATATATATGGACCCTACACCACAATTTGTGTGGGAGTCCATAACATCACTGGAATGATAGCAGGAATGCCAGCACTAAATAATTATAGGCCATTACCTAACAACCTTTTACTGCATGACATCTGGACAAAGCCTGCTATATATGTGTGGAGGACAGAGGCTGGAACACAGGGCCATGTTTGCAATATTGCTGTTCTACACTGTGAAAGTTGCTGGTGTTACAGGAATGGTTGCAACATACCCTTACCCAGGAATATGAAGTCAGAAACACAAATGGATATTGCCATTTACTAATAGCAATCAATGGAGAGAATGCCACTGATACATCAGAGACAACACCTGTGTGGTGAACAGACTAAACATAACAGCCAATCCTATGACCATCATGTGGATAGGCCCACAGTTGAGAGCTATGCAGACAGACTGCATTCCATGCAATACTAGCATGTAAATACAAACCCTGTAAAACTAGCAGTATTCAATGCATATAACAGCAATGCTGACACTGTCTGTAGGTCTGCAACCTTATAAAAACATGTAGTTGGCCTGTGACCGCAAGTCATGTTGTAAGAGGTATTGCTACCTGCTGTCTGTAACACTGCTACCCACACACAGGACGGATGTCTTCCACACAGGAAAGGTAAAGGGACAACACCCACATGATTTAGTCATTTATAGTAGTGGGTTGCTATGACATTGGCTATTGGAAGTACTAGACAGCTGGCTGCATGCAGTTAGCAAGTGGAGAACATCAATTGGTGCAGAGGCCATCATGTGATCATGAGCATCACCTACAAAAGCCATGCTGTAAACTATTCAAACCAGCTCGATCCCTGTAGTGGAGAGAGAGCGAGAGAGAGAGTGATAGAGAGAGAGAGAGAGAAATAAAAAAATATACTAAAAAAATAATACTCAAAAAAAAAACACAAAAAAACAAGGAAGATATCCAAGTGGCACACAGAAGAGAGCACAATAATAAAACAGGTATGTGAAACATGTATGCATGTAATTGAATGTAGTACTTGGTCTGTAATAATGGGATAGATGATGTTGAAAGATTTATATGCGCCATCAAGACTTGTTGCTGTAATGATGTCCTGCTGAACAATTGCTATGGACATAGCATCTGTCCCTGTGGGCAGTGGGCCATACCTGTCAACTGTGCAGATCTGCACAGAATGACAAGATTTAAGCCATCATAGTGTTTGTTCTGTTCCTCCAAACAGGTATATTAGTCTAGCAAATAACTGAAGGTGGAAGTAATGAAGTCATGATAGACACATGAGTTTCAGACCCCACCACCTTCAGAACAGTCATGGTAATGTGAAATGTATCATGCACAAACTTCATAGGTTTGTAATAGGCTTATCTACAATCTGTCCCTATATATCCCCCTAATGTTAGGCTGTGTCCACATGTGACACTCTGTTTTGTAGCAAGGCAGAACAGTGCAGCTGTGGAGGAAGGAGGTTCAGAGTGTGGATCTGATGTCTGAATGCACTCCATATATATATATATATATATATATATATATATATATATATATATATATATATATATACAGGTTCATAGGTTCATAGGTCAGTACTTAGCTAACTGCCCTTGCGAGCCATTGTAAGCCTAGCCAATTATCCCTTGTGAGACTCAAACCCTGCACCTTGTGTTTGTAAGGCAAACACCTTAACCATTAGGCCACCCTCCCAAACCCTATATATATAGATATAGACGTGAATGTCTACATATATGCAAACACACACACACACACACACATGCACACACACACACACACACACACACACACACACACACACACACACACATATATATATATATATATATATATATATATATATATACATTTTCACTATTGTTGAATGACTGTGCTGCATGATATGTTTGAGAAAACATCACACATATCTGCACCTCAGATTGCTTACTGGTAAAATTGATGTGGCTATGGTGTGCAGGGTCCTGGATTAGACACTTGCAAGGGCTGATCATTTATTTGCTTTCCAGAAAAAGAGCTGTCACATACAGAGTGATTAAGGCACGTGTAAGCAGTTGTAAACCGGTGCAAAATGGACAGTTATGTATGGTGTGAAATTTGTGTTAGGAACAGGTTGCCCTTTTTTGTTAAGGTGAGAGTGGGATGTTGGGGAAGGATAGTATTTATATTTGGGGAGGTAGGTTGGGGAGAAAGACAGACAAGACAGCATACAGGGTCAGTATATGATACATGTGGTTGGTAAATACCTTGGACAGGGAGGGGTGTTTGAAAATTGGAAGCCCATGAGTTCCCAAATGAAAACAATGTGACTGAGGTCCTCACCCATGGGCAGTCACCACTGCTCCTTTACGGCCCAGAAGGTGGCTGTGCTGGGGGCTGAGCAGGAGGGGCAGGCTGACCCTCTAATTGTGTCACAAGGGCATCAAGGTATTGTAGCAGATCCCCCAATTCTCTGCGGAGCTCCCTAAGCACCAGACCCTGTACCTGACTTCAGGTGACAGGATCCTGTCTGCACATGCTTCTGGAGTGGGGATGAGCACCATCCCCTGAGGTGGTTCCACCTGAAGGTAGTGCAGGACCAGCAGATGAGGAGGTCCTGTGTTATGTCCCAGACGTGCTGTGGCCTAGTGTCATGGCCAGATGAGGTGGGAGAGGTGGTTCTGCTTGGAATAGCCTTCCCAAACATGCTATGGTGTTGTAGTTTTAGAACATATGTGGGTAGTAATAGTCAACAAAATCCAGGATTAGTTATAACAGCATGCATAGATATTCCCATTAACCATAAAACACCAGATTTTGGAACAGTTGCATAGCAAACAGAACACATGCATATATGGAACCACAGTGGCCATTACAATGGCATGCAGGTTACATTGTTAGCAACAGGCCACCAATGATAGTGTTTCAACATGGAACATGAGTAGGAACACATTTCAATATTTGTTGCACAATAGTATATATGTCCCAACAGTAGATTTGATGTAAACATACCCACTGTTTTGTGTGTTCAGATTATTGTTGCAGATATGGTGTGGGGGGGGGGATTTCCATTAACAATGTTTATATCCTTGCAGTATGAGGTCCTCAGACCTTTTTTCCTGTTTATGACTTTCATGTACCATGTCACAGGAGCGTCTCCCTGCTTATACTCCACAGGAGAATGAAATACTAATCAATTGTCTCGTGCATCACCACAGAACCCTCTTTGGGTGTACGGCCCATGATCTGTAGGAGAGGACTGCCCTGTGGAATGAGCTTGTCCACAGGGTAAATGATGTCAGACTGCATAACCGCAGTTATGAGCAGGTGCAACATTGTTGCACTGACCTCATCCGCCATGCCCGTCAGTGTGCTGCTGCAGTTAGTAGGGACCAGCCACAGGTGGGTGTCATGCCATCCAGCCCCCACTGACACATGCTGAGGAGCTCCTTGCCAGACATGGGGCACCCGCCCAGCAGCCAAGCCAAGAACCTGATGATAGCATTGTGGAGGTGGGTGTCACCCACACAATGGATGAGGAACATGCAGGTAAGGCCCCAGGGCACATTAGTAGACCACTGTTGCTTATCCATTTTCATCTGTAAAGTATCTTCATGCATATGTTAGATAACATAGTCTGTTGCTGCAGTATAGTAATGAACAGATGTGCATAATTTCCAGTATTGTGGGTCTGTACTGTTGTTGTACTGAAATGCTGCTCCCACCCTGTACCAATGCCACAGGTGTGACTACTGACATTACATCTCTCACACAACTATGTAGGTCCCTCTCGTATACCTCTGGGGGAGTAGCCTGTAACTGGTGAGTATGGAGTTTTTTTGTTCAGGTTTGTCAATACACAGGCCATGTTATGGCCATGGTATTTGCCATGCACACATTTAACACACCTACCCATAATGCATGATGCACATGTTCACTTATTGTTGATGTTAACTGCACTGCATCATGGTGGTCACTATGGTGACATATCTGAAGGGTATGTAAGAGTCCTGCAGTATAATTAACAACCTGTCAGTGAAAGATGTGTGGACAGAGATGAACATAATGATGGGACAAATGGCCTTCAGTAGGGACATGTCTGAAACATTACCCTTATACAGTGGCTACAACAGTGTATATACCACTATTACAATGGCAACTGTTACAGATCTACACAACGGCATATCACAATACCACATTCCACAACATTTACAACCTGTAATGTGATCCTAACATGAGCAATGAATGTGGAGTATGGAATCATTTGTTAGGACAACAAATATGGGGAATACATACCTTAACAAATTGTGGAAGCATATGTGTGCACACACTCCAAATAACATATTGTGAAAGCAGCGTTTGAGGTACTGACAGCATTCACTCTTCTTGAGTACGCACCTTCCATCAAGTACAGGTCATCAATGTCATACCAAGTAATGGTCTGCTGTCCAAGAAGTATGCCCATGACATTTGCCCACTCACCTGGAACAGAGGCAGCTGTGGCTTGCACACATCTTACAAACCATGGAATGGATCCCATATCCAAAAGGTATCACTCAGGAGTGGGAGATGTAGCCTTACCTCATCATTGCATATACCATGGCAAACAGTGCAGACAGTCATGTATGTGACTATGAAGTATGGGACAGCATTAATGTAGAAAATAAACAGATGCCCATCCAAGACAGATGACAGCACATATTGCAAACTGATCATGGAGGCTGGCCAGAAACATGCAGCAACACTGAGGGACTTGCAGAAATGTCTAGCAAGTACTGCCTGTGCAGTACCTATGTCGACAATTGTCTGGACTCTGCATAAGTTTGGCCTATGGGTTAGGGTAATCAGATGGAAGAGTTGTTCCACAGGAAACATTATCCAGGGCTCTCTATAGGTAGCATATGCATAACATCAAGTCTCACAAAGCATGTGTTGCAATGTGTAATGGTGTATCGAGACCAAGGCTGAAACCTACAGACAGTATTAATAAAGATACATGTGCTGCTCAAGCAACACCTCATTCCACCTCAGGCCCACTATCCCCATCTGTACCTTGGTGGTGCCAGTGTGCACCTTTAGATTTGCTGTTCTTTAACAGGAACTAGGCCAGTAGACATGGTGTTCTGAATTTGGGACACTGCAGAATGACACTCGTGTGGCCCATAGTTGACAAGCATCTGCAAAAAGGCTGAGGATGGGGAGGGGTGTCATCCTGAAACACAACAGTGAACTGAAGCATACATCCAAAACTCACTAAGAATGTCTGTATCTGAACACAGTCAAAGTCATGAATTGTGCCAGACATAATCCTGACTCCACAGCAATAGTGAAGGGACTGTGTGAACTCCAAGGACTGTGCACATGAGCTGACCTTGCAATCTGGCAGAATTGGGGGGCATTTGTAGGGCAGAGTGACCAAATAATGGCAAGTAAATTATATACCCCTTCCAGGAATAGTGTCTGTTGTAGTTCACTTAACAGGTGCTGCAGCAAACAATCATGTTAAGGGCGTGCACACTTATGTAACCCACATATTGTATGCATCTCAATCAGCATCTAACACATTTGTTTGATACTGTATTTGATTGCACAGATCATATGTCACATATCAGGTGTGTGTAATGTTAACATATGCAGTATTGTGGCCCCATTGCAGATCAGCGCAGAGGGTGGCATGTCAATAAGGGTGTGTATACCCCTCATAGCCACAGTAAGCTTTGAAGATTGTCAGTGTAATTGGATTTTATTGCTCATACATGCACTGCTGATGATGAGATCTGCAAATCAGTGGTCAGGCATTCATTATTGATATCTGTCCTCCTATCATCTCAGATATGTTTCAGACAAACACATAAGGGCTGTAAGCAACAGAGCAAACATAACTGCCACACATATACACATTCAGCAATGGTGTGTACACTCATGAGGTATGGTGCACAGTGCATGCCAGGGTGCTGAATAGGTGCACAGCAATACTGTGTACATGGTTGCAGTGTGTTCCAGTGGAAGGGGCATCACCTACTAACACAACTCATGCATCACAGAGATGTATAATGTTGGAAACAGGGATTGAGTATAGCTGCAGTGCATGCACACCCTGCCATGTTTGGTCTCCAGCTGTCCAACAAACCCCTGGATAGGGTAGCCACATGGCAGAACTGGGTGCACACACACACACACACACACACACACACACACACACACACACACACACACACACACACACACACATCTCCAACACAGCTAGGGCACCTCCATACCTACACACACCACATCTGCACAGCCCAATTGATAACAAAACCCCCTAACACACACACATGATTTCAACCAAACAGCTCAGCCTAGGTCTCTGGCAAACCCACAACACACCCTGTGCATATGATGATACCTGTGCCACATCCCTGTCATCCATACCATCGATGCAGTGACAGGCTAATATGGTTCTGATGCAAAGTGTGAATGTACTAAGGTGTAGCAATGTAATGCTGTGTAACATGTTTTCAGCCGGAAAGTTTAATGCTTACATGTCAGGATATGCAGCTGTACAGCCATGATGCATTATAGCTGTTATTAACACTGACTGATTGTGGTCTCCATAATGTATTCAGTTTGTGTTGTAGGTGTCTATGTGTCAGCAAGATGTTGGTCTGCTGTCCTTTCCTACAAGGGGTATGGCACTGTGGTGACACATTAACTGTGTCATATCTTGGGTACAGCTGAACACAAGTAACAGGTCTGTTTTGTAAACAATGAATCAGACTGTAACTTTGAACTGTATGTTCCTAAGAAGAAATTCCTCTCTGATGTATAATGCAATTTTCCATTGCCAGTCAGTTTTAACTCCAACCTCATCACTTGTGTGTATTACTTGCAATGTTTGCTGTATTAGTTGTAAAAGTCTTGTTCAAAACTGCACACTTTGTATAAATATAATCTTTAAACTATTGTAACCCAGAGTGCTATTGGAGCTTTTCTCCCCAGGACTCCATTGAAAACGGGTTCAAATGGCCCAATGGACTATCCTGGTAAACCAACTGCAAATAAATAAATAAATAAATAAAATAAATGTATAACAGTTACTGCATGTGCCACATGGCTGATAGGTCTGAGGGGTGTATACAGGTGAGTGCATGGTGGCTGATGTTAGCAGACCTTCTGCAGTGGACAATGATAAGTGTACTGGGTGGCACACACCACATGTTTGTCTATAACACACATGCGCACACACACACACACACACACACACACACACACACACACACACACACACACACACACACACACACACAGAAGCTTTGGTGTTGATGCAATATACAGAGAATAATCTACACATGGATGTATTTAATTTTGCAGTGAACCGATTTTAGCCTATGTAATTCCACCAAGACAAAATAGGCAAAACATCATATCAGTAAATAATCAGTCTGCTAGTTTAATGTCATTGACGGTACTGGCAGGGTATATGTCCTCTTCCT
>NC_056736.1:154348163-154556025 GCF_019279795.1 Protopterus annectens
TACTTCAAATGTAGAACATCAATACTTACATTCTGTCCCCATGTCTGGAACATCCCCCCTTCTGTTTGTTGGCCTGTGTCCACAGTGTATGTTGCAAGAGGTCTTTCCAACTACCTTCTGTGATGCTGTGTGTCAACACTTACATGAAGTCCTGCTCACAGTGAAGGAAAAGGGCCAACACCCACATGAAGTACTTAGTTATAGGAGTGTGTTTCCATGCAATTGGCTATAGGAATGATACCACAGCTGTTCCACATGCAATTACTAAGTGGGGGACTGCAATTCGTGACAGGCCAGCAGCTGATCATGAGCATTACTTACAAACCTCAAGCTGCTGCCTATGCAAAACAGATGTACTTTTCTACATCAACCAGAGAGGGAGAGAGAGAGAGAGAGAGAGACAGAGACAGAGACAGAGACAGAGAAAATGTAAGAAAGGAAGGGAGAGAGTATGAGCCAAGCATGTCTGTGTATAATCTATGGGTGGAGAGTGGTATCTGGGTATTATAATGGTTGCCTATATTGTCTACTAATCCATACTGTCACATAGTAATTGCACATGGCTGTTCACATCTATGGCTGAGGATTGTCTACAACAACCTCTAAAGTGTTTGAAAACTGTTGGCCTTGTAATGTGGACAATAGGGCATATAGGTCCTCAATATAATGATGTAGCAAAACCCACACTGCAATGGATCTTGTCATTACATAATCACCCCAACACCCACACAGGATACTGATGACACACACACACGCACACACTTAACAATATTGAGTTTCAAACCCCAACCTGACTATGTATTGTTACAACAGTGTTACACAGTTATTGTCCATGCCATGGAGCTTACATGTTGGAAAGTTGTCCAAAGATATCTTTGAAGGTGAGTGACATCAGCAACAGTGTTAAAGGAGGAATAAGGAAAGTCTAGTACGTGTGAATGTCCACAAAAGCAGGTGTTGATGAAAGCACACACACACACACACACACACACACACACACACACACACACACACACACACTCTCTCTCTCTCTCTCTCAGGGAAACACACATATTAGCACAGTTGGTAGGATCAGGATTAGAACTCTGACCTAACTAGTTTGGTACACTATAGTATTTCACTGTTATCACAAGCGCCACAGAACTTAGAAAACTGATAGATAGCCAAAAGGTTATTTCAAGGTGATCCAAAACGAAAAGGCAAAAAACGGAGACACACCAACCAAAAGTTCAAGTCGAGCTGTATTTTAATAACGCTACCAAATGCCACACATTTTCGTCTGTTTACCATAGACTTCTTCAGATAACAAAAAACACAAGACAGAAAATTCCCCCCATTATATAGGCATAGCTTTGTGGTGTACCAATCAAAATCATCCACCAATTAATTAATTTAAAAACAATAACATAATTAAAATAGAATTAATGTTAAATAATTTCATAATACCTTAATGAAAGTCATACAAAAGGTTAAAGGATGATTTGAAAAAAATATATATATAAATGTAATAAACTATGTAAATAAACTAAATAAATAAATAAACTATGTAAATCATCTTCTTAATACATATATAAATAAATAGTACTTAGGCTTAATAACACAAAAAGTACAGATTTTGAACGAAACGGCTGCATCCCCCACACCCCCCTAACTATATATACCAATTCTTGGGGAGGGGGACAAATCCCTATTTGCCTTGAATACTGGTTTTCGATCAAATGAGCTTTCGATCAAATTAAGGTAACCCATGTTAAAACCCTGTGCAACCTGTTAAAACTAATACATTACCACCATCTACTGGCCAAGAAGGTTATAAAATTTAAACAAATAAATAAATAAACCCAAAATGCTCTACATATCTTAACATTTAGAAAAAACTTAAAAACGACAAATGCATATATTAAAAATATACAGAAATTGTGGGCAATCCATGTAGTAATGGTGTGACAGAAATGTGTTGTCAAATCAGAGTTTGGCAGCTCTGAGTTTTAATAATGGGGCTATGTTAATATTCTCATTGAGCCCTGGGTCCCTACCTGCATATAGGGTTACTTGCCAGTAACGTTCCCTATATTCCAACAGGTTTTTCCAGGGCCCACCCCTGCTGTCCACTTGAACATCTTCCAGAATGAAAAAACTAAACTTTGCCTGTTTACAAACCAATGTATGCCTAAACAGAGCATTTTTCTCATTCTTAGTCCTAATCTCGTAAGTGCGTTCATAGATACGTCTTCTGATCTTTCGTTCCATCTTACCAACATAAAATGCACCACAAAGGGAGGAGGTAGCTAAATAAACCACTTTTTCACTGTTACAATTAAAATAGGGCAGACCACAAATCTTCCTGACTCTCGGGGAGGTTACCAGGGGAGGAGGGGGAAATATTAGTCTCCCCGATTTAATCCATTACTAAAGATAATGTTAAGTTTACTTACAATCATTTTAGCAATTTTAATTACAGTGAGATAGCACTCACTGTTGACCATTTTAAACTTTTGGCAAAAGGGTTTAAATTTATTCCCAACACTAGAGGGGACATTAGTAAATATCTCCTAGATTTAAAATTATTTTTGAGAAAGATGAACTTTGTGTTGGTGTTTCATGAACAGAAACAATTGCATGAAGGGGTGAATTTGAGGAGGAAGAGTACCTTTAACCCCCCATCCATCCACAGTTAAAAAATTTTGAGACCTTGATTGATAGACGTATTAGGCAATGGCAAACTACGAACCAACAATACAAAAAGTATAACCTTGATAAAAAGGAATGGGAAGTGTTGAATGATTTGAATACGGACCGTAATGTGCGGGTTATGAAACCAGACAAGGGGTGGTGCAGTTATAATGAACACTTTAATATACGAAGGAAAGATGCTTAATTTGTTGGGGGATACGGACACATACACTAGAGTGTCTAAAAGTGAGATTAACATTGCCTATAAAAAATTGACTTGGCACTGAATGACATATTACTGGAAGGATTGATTGATCTTAACAGTTTTAATTATTTGACCAACAATAGGCCCAGGGTTCCGACCATATTCAGTATACCAAAAGTTTATAAAGATTTGGGTGACCCACCCCTTAGGCCAATAGTTTTGGCCGATGGATCTAAAACAGCACCACTTGCGAAATTCCTTGATGTTGCATTTTATGTTGGTAAGACGGAACGAAAGATCAGAAGACGTATCTATGAACACACTTACAAGATTAGGACTAAGAATGAGAAAAATGCTCTGTTTCGGCATACATTGATTTGTAAACAGGCAAAGTTTAGTTTTTTCATTCTGGAAGATGTTCAAGTGGACAGCAGGGGTGGGCCCTGGGAAAACCTGTTGGAATATTGGGAACTTTATTGGCAAGTAACCCTAGATGCAGTTAGGGGCCCAGGACTCAGTGAGAATATTAACATAGCCCCATTATTAAAACTCAGAGCTGCCAAACTCTGATTTGACAACACATTTCTGTCACACCATTACTACATGGATTGCCCACAATTTCTGTATATTTTTAATATATGCATTTGTCGTTTTTAATTTTTTTCTAAATGTTAAGATATGTACAGCATTTGGGGTTTATTTATTTATTTGTTTGAATTTTATAACCTTCATGGCCAGTAGATGGTGCGAATGTATTAGTTTTAACAGGTTGCACAGGGTTTTAACATATGTATAAGTACTATTTATTTATACATGTATTAAGAAGATTTTTTACATAGTTATTACATTTTTATATAGTTTTTCACATCATCCTTTAACCTTTTGTATGACTTTCATGAGGGTATTATGAAATTATTTAACATTAATTCTATTTTAACTATGTTACTGTTTTTAAATTAATTAATTGGTAGATGATTTTGATTGGTACACCATAATGCTATGCCTATATAATGGGAGGAATGTTCTGTCTTGTGTTTTTTGTAATCTGAAGAAGTCTATGGTAAATAGACGAACACGTGTGGCATTTGGTAGCATTATTAAAATACAGCTCGACTTGAACTTTTGGTTGGTGTGTCTCTGTTTTTCACTGTTTCGTTTTGGATTACTAGTCTTGTTGGGCGAAATTTTCTCCATTTTGTTTATTTCAAGGTGAATGACATCAGTAGGCATGCTAAAGTAGGGCAATGGGAGGTGTATTGATTATGAATGGCTTCAAAATCATTAATCTCCACACACACACACACACACACACACACACACACACACACACACACACACACACACACACACACACACACACACACACACACACACATTTGCCAGTACTGAGATGCATAGGTTCATTGCTTCACAGATGTGTAGTAGGTGAATGGGCCGTACAAGGCTAGGCAAAAAGAATACCTTGGCATCAGGCCACATGACAATGTTCTCCAGTGTGGCTCAGGGGTGTAGTCCCTGGACTGGTCCCCACAGGTAGGTATTGTACTCACCATCCACTCATCTGGGTTACTATTGTGGGTGGCCAGTGATGTGCACTGCTTCCCATGTATGTGATCTATATTCCATAACATGGGCAGTGTCTGGGTTATGCACATGTCCCACACGCATGTTCTGTGATATGTGGAAGTGTACTTGAGGTCTCTGGGGCATGTTGTGTGGATAGATTGTTATCTTCTGATGTAGCACTCCTGACATCATTTGGTGAGACCTGGCTATGGAACTGAGGTTGTGCTTGCACCTACATTGACAGCATGATACAGGTATTCAGTGGAGTTAGTGTCATCTGTCCATATAAGACATGGTATTTGCAGACTCTACAGTTGTTACAGGCGTCCAGTGGGGAACATAGAAAAAGGACCAATGTAAGCATTTATTTGCCTACTGTAGGGATGGAACAGGGTGCCATGTCCTTTTACTTGATAGATAACACACACTCAGTCAGGAGATGTAACACATCACAGTACTTTCTGATGTCAGTGGCACTGTTGTGGTCAACAGGCATGTAGTCCACTGCAATCACACCGTGGTTACTATCTGTGAGGCAATATGCAGGGAACTACCAATATAGTGGTTGTTGCCTAGCCAAGTGTGTTTGCATATGAGATATGGGTGGAGAGTGTTCTCTAAGTAATACAAGGGTTGCCTATATTGTTCATCAATCCATAATGTCACATGTAGGGCTATGGATTGTATACACCTGCCTCTCTGGTGTTTGACATCTATTGTCCTTGTAAGGTGAACATTGCGACATATACTATGTCCTCAACATAATAATTTAGCAGAACCCACCCCACCGTGCATCCTTTTATTACACAATCACAGCAACCTCCACACAGAATACTGAAGACAGACACACACAGACTTGCCACTACTGAGATTCAAACTCCTACCTAGCTATGTATTGCTACTACAGTGTACCTCATTTATCGCATGTGCCACGGAGCTTATATGATGGATGTTGCCCCAAGGTACTTCTAAGGTGAGGAACATCACCAGCCCTTGCAAATACTGGCATTGGATGATGTAGTGGGTGAGAGATCCCCAAAATAATTTTACCCTAAACACGCTTTCACCAGGGGTAAGGCTCAAACTTCTATCTAGCAATCTTTATGGACCATTGTTACGCATTTACCACATGCACCACTGGGCCACCATGGGTTGGGTTGGTAACAGGTACTTCTAAGGTGGATGATATCTGCAGGACTGCTAAAGTCAGGCTCTGAGATGTGTTCTGGGTGTAAATGGGGCCAACATTTTTAAGGTACACACACAAACACTTGTCACAGATGACATTCAAGCCATGCCGGTCTAGTTATTGCTACTACATTGTTCTGCATTTATGGCATACACCACCGGGTTTACATGGCTAGGTTTTGTCCAAAGGGGTATTTCAAGGTGACTGACATCAGCAGGCTTGCTAAAGTAGGGCAATGGGAGGTGTAGTGACTGTGAATGGCCTCAGAATCATTAACTGTTACACACACAGATTTTCACAGTTGCCATGTTTGGGATTAGAACTCCTATCTAACTAGCATGTTACATTACAGCATTATGCAATTATTGCACATGCCATGGAGCTTATGGGGGTGAGAATTGGCCAGAGGGTTATTTCAAGGTGACTGACATCAGCAACATCAGCATGAGTGCTAACATGGGCAGTGGGAAGTGTAGTGTGTGTGAATGGGCCATAAACCATTCCTCTGGAAACACACACACAACACTCATTCACATGCAGCTTTACATTTGACAGGACTGGGTATACAAATACTAGAGGAATACTGATTTGTCTATCATGTTATGCAGTTATCACAAGCACCACAGACACTATAGGGCTCAGGGCTACCAAAAGCAAATGTCTACAGTGACTGACATTGGCACATCATGTGATATTGGCCAATTGGATTTGTGGTGGGTGGGACAGGCCTCATGATAGCAATCTCTGTCACTGTCTGCCTCTCTCTTCCCCACATCTCTGTGTGTGTATGTTTGACATATTATTGTGTTTTGGCCTTGGATATGTGTGACTATTCCTATCCAATGTGTGTGCAAAGCATGAATGGTGTGCAATGTGGTGTGTGTGCACAGACATCTGCAACTGACAGATATGTATAGTCCACTGTTGTTGTCAGACATGGACTTCATTTCACCAAGTGTTGGAGCATGCCCATTATGACCTTCTGTATTTTGTTGTCAGACATGGGCTTTATTTCTCTAAGTGTAGGAGGATGCCCAGTATGATCTTCTGTATTGAGTGTGTGAATCCATTCCAGGTAGGCTGTACTCCAGTGCAGGATTTTGTGTTCTACACCTATAGCTAGCAACCTGTTTCTGAAGGATATCTGTAGATAGGCTGACAATATGGAGTCACAATGGGAGAAAGATAGTGGGATACTGTAACTATTGTGTCTCTGCTGCTTGTGTTATATGGTTAGTGTTAGCAGAAATATTCAAAGATATGTATTGTTTTACACTGTGATGTATTATGTCATCAACTACTGACAGATATACTTATTTGCTCACAGTTATTTCCTGGGAAATGCAAGATGAATGAAGCTGCCCAGTATTGTGGTCTGCAGCCTATATATTCTTGCACACTCATGCCATTCTGGAGGGGTAGCTGCAGACACTTGCTGATGTGTCTGTGTAAATGGTCCAGCACCTTGGTACTGTGGTGGCTGAGGATCTCCTGCTTGTACAGCTATCAACGTAACAGAATGGCCATATCCTGCTGTGGCCATACCTCTCAGCTGTACAGTTTCACCCAGGTTACCCAGAGTCAGGACTCATATATCTGGTCAGTTCCCCTTCACATTGTGGTTTATGAGCAGGTTTGTAGCCACCCATTACTGGGTTTGCAGGCAGGGATAGTATGGGCACACATCAGAGTTTCAGACTTCACACACTCCATAGCATCCATGCTTCTACACCCCCCCACTCTGTTATTCTATCTTCTTCCTAACATTATGCGAGTGATATCTGAGAAATATCCATATAGTTGTCCCTTCATCCCAGCGGTATTTAGGGATTGGTCCACAGTTCATGCAGTAGGACATGGTGAGCATGCTACTGGGATTTGTCAACATGGCCTTGCATTTATGTTCTGTGGACTGTGTTATGTTGTTAGTTGGGAGCCCATGAGATAACATACATTGGCAGTACGGGTGAGGCGCAGGTCTTTGACAGAGGACTGTAGGGCATTTCGAAGTGATGTAGGTCATCTGTAGCAGGCCAGTGCATTCTGTCACTCCTACAGTCCCAGGCTGCAAGCCACTGGATTCCCTGGGGTGACAGGTTAAGTTAATGGCAATAGTTCCTGTCCATATTAATCCATTGTTCTGGATGCTGGCAGGATGCTGCTTAATCTAGGGACACAACTGCATGAGACACCTCTTCAGCATGCTGCATTCTGTGGGTATTCCCATGCAGACATGGGGGTCATACTGTACTCATTCCCAACAGCAAGGATATGACCTGTGATAAACCTGTGTCTGATGGTGGGGTGAGCTGAATGCATGTGTGATATGGAAGCTTCTTGCAGCTGACTCACAGATATACCTGGGTCATTCCCCTTATGCTGCCTAATGCGGGGACATAGGCAGTCTCTCATTACTTCATAACTGTGCTTTTTGTTGTCTGCCAGTGATTGGCCAGACTACATCAGTATTCCATACTACGCAGACAACTAATGTGCTGCTAAACTGTATGTACAATTCCAAAGGTGTCTGCAGTTGACAGTTACATTTTATGTACTCTGTCTAGGGTCCTTCCACCTGTGTACTGCGTGTATGTCTAGATCCACATTCATGGCATGTCCAGCTTTCAGATGGTGACAGATATTGACATTTGAAGTATGAGTATGGATGACTTGATGAATTGGGTCTTGCTGGGATGCATTGTGGATGGCACTGCAGTCGTCAGAACATGGCCCTGTCATCGACAGTACTGGCCACAGGCCACTGGGACACAACCCTCCATGCCTACATGCTGACCACTTCCACACAATATACAACACAAAGCAACCTAACACACAGAGCCCTGCATATTGTACACATGCAACAATCTATCCTGTAAATTGTGCCAGCTCAGGTAATCTGTGCTCCACTGTTATTAAACCCACACATACATATTACTGCATTTCTACATAGGATTCTGGGGGGGGGGGGGCACACCTGATAACTGTAAACATTTGCTATGACTGTACTGGTATTTTAGGTACTCTGTTGGCTTCCATTTAGTTTTGTATTATGACCTATCATGCAGACTAGAGGCATATCAGTAGAGTACAGATCTTAGGTTTTATTGACCTACATTTCAGTTTCAGACTTCTTACTCTTCAGAACTATCATACAACTGCCTGACCTGTTGCAGTCTGTCTGTGTAGGTCTGGAGGGGGGGGCTGCTTTCCATTGCCATCAATTGGAGGCCTTAGCACAGCTTTTCTTTGTAGTCATCTACACCTGTCCTGCTGGCTGAGGCTGTTGTTGGATATGTGAGCCTCATTTACATGCATGTGTGTGTCCTATGGACACATATTTGGGCTACCACATGTACTGCAGTGGGATTTGTCACCTTGGCTAGTACTGCCTACATTGTTGACACCAGTATTTGTTATGGATTTCATGCTGCCCATATAGATGTCCACTATCTGCTGCCATCCTATTCAGACACCCAATTCTCTTGCATGCTCACATCCATACCATAGATACAACTAGCAGAATATACTACTCCATTCAGCAATTGATAGGAAGAATGACTTACTTTGTGGCTGTGTCAGTATTGACGATAGTGCTGGAGGGCTGATTATGTTGGATGCACATAGTACACTCCCTCTACATGGTAAATCACAGGTAGTGTCATGTTTGGCATCTCTTTTACTGTATGTGCGAGTCAGAGATAGGTGTCATTCCCTGGTTTCCCACCATGTCATTGTATGTGCTATGTGTTGCCTCATTGCCAATGCCTGGGCATACTGGGCACACCTCCTTCTGCCTACATGAGCAGGCTCAGGTTGCTCCTCCTCCGAGTCACTCTGTGCCTGTGCTGGCCTTGGCAATGGTGGGGGGCTGTGTGGCCCTGCCCCGTACTGTTCCTGCTGCAGCTGTTTCCACAGGATCATATTGTGTAGCATGGCACATACAATGACAATTTGTGTACATGTAGCTGGAGAGTACTGCAAGGCTCCACCGGATATGTCCAGGCACTGGAACCATGACTTGGGCATCCCAAACACATGCTCTATTTTTAATTATGTATTTATTTATTTTACATTTGTTGACTGGGCTAGTCTAACTGGATACATGTCCATTTTCAGTAGAGACCTGAGGAGAAAAGCTCCACTACATAAAAGTCTAAAGGAAATACAGTAATATTTAATACAATACTATAAAGTAAAATGCATAATCATAGTTGTTACAAATGGACTCTTTTAGAGTCCTTTCACCAGTGAAAAAGCTCCACTACTTAAAGATTCTAAAAGAAATAAAGTCATATTTGATTATGTTTCTATATATATATATATATATATATATATATATATATATATATATATATATATATATATATATATCTAATATTCTGATATTATGATTCTGGTTTGTGCATGTGCCTCATTATGGAGTTCTTGTTTGGGTGTGTGTGCATTTCTAATGGGTGTCATCAGCCACAGCTCCAGTGCGTAACCAGCATCCCCAACCAAGTGGCCATATAGGATGTCCCCACTGGCAAATCTCTGGTACAGCTGTGTTATATGCCAGATGTGGGAGTCGTGATAGCTTCTAGGGCTGCCAGCACACACAGTCATTATAATGCCCTGGGCATTGCACACGATCTGACAGTTGATGGAGGGAAAGCCCTTGCTGTTTATGTAGACCCTACCCACTCACGGGTGGTGCTTTGATGTGTATGTTCATTCAGTCTATACCACCCACTACCTCAGGGTATTCTGCTATTTGGTGGAAGAGATGCATATTGCTGGTCAATGCCTCATGGGTGTTGAGGAAATATATGCGCTCACCAGCATGTGCAGACATGGCATCCAGGAACTGGTGGAGTACCCTGGATGCCGATGTCTGTGAGATCTCCATGATATCCCCAGTTGGCCTTTGGAAGGTACCTGTGGATAGTATTCTTAAGCCTACACATACTTTGGTATCCACTGGGATGGGTTCCCCTCTGTTGGTTCTGTGTGTGAGGCATAGCCAGCACAGCTCAACAATTTGCTGTAGGATGTCCCTGTTCACCCTATAGCCCTCCGCTATCTCCAGCTCATGTAGCCCCTGGTAGGTTACCCTGAGTGTGTACACTGTTCTCCTTCTCCTAACTGTGGGTTGGTTATCAGTATTCCCACCCTAACCACCCTTAGCCTCTTCCACATATTGATGTATGAGAGTGACAGCAGCCCCTATAATTTTGTTAGTTTTGTCAGGAAAAATTTCCCCGTCTGTGTACACCGGTGGTGTAGAGTTTGTGTAAAAAACCTGAGTGAAATGTGTTTGCATAGTTTATAGTAGTGTGTTGGGCTGGGCTGGGCTGCTGCCTGTGTAAATGGCCGATTCTGATACATTTCACCTGCCAGCTATGCTAGTTCTCCTTGATTGCTTTCCTACTGCTGTTTTCCTTTCCCATTACCTTCCTGTTTAAGCCCCAAGGTGCACCGTGCATACCCAGTGCTCAGATGTGATCAGAACTGCTATTTCCTGTTTTTTTTTTTTTAAACCTGGTGCATGGCACACACACCCATTTAGGTAATATAAACACTACTAGGCATCCTCAGACACTGCCCCCCCCCCTTTCTTAGCTGTGCTTAGCTAAGGGCAAACATGGGCCACAGAGCTCCAATAAGCTTACAGCATGCATGACACTCCCCTTTTGAAGTCATCTACCTCTTATGCTTATACCATGGTGTTGCTGCACCTACACGGTTGGGTGCAAGCTAAGACTGAGGGGAAATCTGTGATTCAGTATCAATCCCCTCATTTGCATAAAACTGACTGCTAATGCATGGTTACAAAACTGACACTCAGCCTTCCCCCTTAGCAATGACAATTCCATGGTATTGTTGTCTTATACATGCCATTGACTATTATGGCAAAATGCTGATTTTGGCTTAAAAGCTTATTTCCAACTTTTTTCTTATTTTCGGGCCAATCTCGTTTGCGTACTGCTGCCCTATGCTTAAACGGCCGATATTGGCCAAATAAAATAAATAAAAGTTATTTTTTATAATTTTGCAACTATTTCCCATGCCAATGGCCATATATTTGGCCATTGGCATGCCTACTACATTGAATACATGCTTTCTTTGGAGCTGTCATGCCTCCCTTTTGTAATTTGCAGATATGTATTCAGTTAGTAGCCGAATACATTTCTGCGGGTTACACTATTCCTGCACAGATGCCTGCCTGCTTCCTGGATCGCTAATTCACCTCATTTGCATGGTTTTTACCTGCAAATGGGGTAATTAGCATACAGGAGCTGTGTCCATGCAGGAATAGTGTAGGAGAGCTCGTGGACATCCTGGGAACTCGTTTCTGGGTCACTCGTCAGCCATATTGCGTGCAGCAGCTCTTGCACTATTCCTGCATGCCGTGCAGAGCTTGCTGAATCCTGGGGATTGTTTAAGCAGTCATTTAAAACTATTGATTTTGTCAAAGAGTTTTATTTGAGTGGGGATTCTATTCCAGAGTTTAACAATGTACTGGGAGTACAGCGAGACTCCTGCAACATTATTTGACTTATTTGTAAGTAATAAGAATTTGTTACTAGAGCAGAGGTCATTGCTGGACAGTAGAGTAGTAATAAGTTTTGTAGTGCAGGGCATTTTTCTGGATGATGAATGAGTTTGTTTATGGTAGTTAGTTGTGAGTATGTTAGGTAGTTATGTAATTCAAGCCAGTTTAATTGCTTTAAGCTATGACAATGGTGGGTCCTATGAGGGAGATTGGTGGCAAATTTAGCTATTTTATTGTAGCGGGCGGCAAGTTTCTTTCTTTTAGTTTTATTTAAGTTTGTTAGGATAGGAGTGGCATATAACAGAATTAGCAATACGAAGGTAGTGGCTAGAGGTTTTTTTTGCAGTATTTCTTAAGGAATCCATTGATCTTATAATGGGAGCTTAGTTTCTGGTGTCTCTATTTAATGGTGTGCAGTATATGCTGGTCATATTTCAGATTGTCAACTATTATAATGCCTAGAAGTTTACTGTGAGTTGCAGTTTCAATGATAGTATTACTTGATGACTTTATAGTAAAAGATTGCTTTTGATTTTGGCAACATTTTGAGGTAAAAAAAACATTAACTTAGTTTTCTTGGGGTTGAGTAGGAGGTTTGATTTAGAGATAGGTTTCTACAGAGGAGAATAGTTTTTGGGTAATGTTTTAGAGCTTATTTACTGTTGAGACTGCACATATTAATGCTGAGTCATCTACATAGTGAACTAAACTAGCATGATAAGTGGAGGTGTGGAGGTCATTAATAAATATATTATATAGGATAGGACCCAGGATAGAGCATTAAGGGACACCTGTAGTAACTGGTTGAAAATAATAGTAGGTTTTTGCCATTTATCGGCTTGTTGCCTTCCAGACAGACAACTAGAAAGCTATAAAAAGGAGTATTTTGAAAGTCCTTTTGAGTAGAGTTGCTGGAGCAGTTGAAGGTATCAAATGCCTTCGTCAAGTCTATGAAAATGGTGGCCACAAGCAGACCATTGTTTCCTTGTTGGTTTGTTATACTGGAAAAAAAGTAACAGTGCAGCAGTGGTGCTGTGCTGGGGCCTAAAGCCATGCTGCATTTCTCAGAGAAGGTTATTTGAGGTTAGATATTGCATTAGCTGCATATGAATGCATTTCTCTAATATTTTGGAGAGGAGGAGAGAATCACTATTGGTTTGTAGTTATTAAACTCTGTTGATGTGCCACCTTTGTGCATTGGTATGATGTAGTATTTTCCACAGTGATGAGACTAATCTTTCTGATATGGACTTATTTATTAGTATGGACACAGGGAAGGCTATGACTTCTGCAACCATTTTTAGGTAGTCTGGTGGTAAGTGGTCTACAGCTACAGAAGTAGTTTTTAGTTTAAGGAGCAACTTCATTGTGAGTGAGGTAGGCACTGGACTAAAACTGAAGAGCTGTGGATGGTTTTGATTGGATGGGGGTAGAGAGAGCTTGGCAGACGTATTAGTGTCTGAAAGAGGTAATATTGATTGTATAAAGTAGGAATTAAATTGTGCAGGGATAGAATATGTTGTGCTGTCTGTCTTTGGAGAGGGAGTGGTGATTGTGTCAGGATAGAATAGTTTATTTAGTGATGACCAAAAAGGTTGTGGGTTTTTTTGCTTGTCTTGTAGGTTGGTGTAGTATGTTTGCTTATCCAGTCTGACCTGGTGCTTTGCAAGGTTTCCAAGATGTCTAAATTGCTGGAGGGCATTTTAAGTTCTATTTTTATACCAATTTTTCCAGGCTTTATCCCTTTTTATCATGTTTCTTTTGAAAGCCATGGTGCAGGGTTGTCCTTTACTCTTTTATTACACACAGTGAAAGATTACTTAAGGCCTGTTTGATTATGTTATTAAAGTGTTCTTCTGCAGTACCTAGTGGCATTGTTCTAAGTACATTGCAGTTATAATGTTTTAGTGCTTCATTGAAAATATCTTTGCTGAACAATACATAATTTATTTCTTATCCTCAATAGTCCACTCTATCGTCCTTATAGCTCTTCTTTGACCAATCAATTTTTGTGATTTTTGTGGACTGCTACTTCCTTCTACAAGAGGGGGGCCATCCTCCTTCTGGGCCTAGCCTGGCCCCATTGTAGGAATGTTTCCATATTTTGAGGATTCTGCACTGCCATTTTTTCCAGTCCTGGCACCAGTGCACCTACCAGGATTGGGCACTTTTTTATCCTGGGTCTTGTGCACCCAGCTATCTTTTTTTTGTCTTACTTCTGTCCATGATATATGCTATATAAATACAGTCTATATATTGGTGTCGCCTTGGTGAGATGTTGTGAAAAACAGGGTCCACCTCACGAAGGTACTCACCAAGACTTGAGGATGAATTCAATTTCAACACTACTACTCTCTTTGCTTGCTGACTTTTCATCTCTCCATGAGGAGAGTAAGGTGATGGTTAGGGAATTTTTATAGATGATTGGTGCAGCGCCTGCACACCTGTTTTGTCTGTCATGCCTGAATATATTGTATCCTGGGGCTGATCTCATTATCCTTTATTTCTTTTTTAACCAGTTTTTAGCGGCTATGACTACATCAGGAGTGACTGTGGCCAGGTAGGCATGTATGCCATATATGTAATTGCACATGCTTCTTAGATTCATATTTACTAAGGTGAGTTTAGGTTCTGTTTTTTGTTGACATATAATAGGTGACTGATTTATGCTGGGGATGGAAATGATATTTTTATGAACCGTGGGACTTGTTCTGGGGTGAATATCTCTGCTAATTCTTTGAACTGATATTTTACGCAGGTAAGAATGTGGCCAGTTATATTTAGGTCTTAGTTTGGTATTTGATAGTAAATTTGGATATTTAGCTTTGAGATATTTATAGATAAATGGTTTATCTACATATGGCTTGTTTGTAGAGATAGGCTGTTATGGAAAATATTCTGGCTGAATAGATGTTTATTTTCTTTGTGAGGATTGGTTGAAGTCCTAAGTATTTGAAGAAGGTGGATTTGATAATTGATGATGAAGGCTAATAGAGTGAGAAAGACTAGTAAAATAATCTGAGTTAGGGGCATGTTAATTAACTTGGTTTTATCTTTGTTGTAAATTAAGATTAGAAAATATTAGGAAGGTACTGGGTCAGTCGTAGAGATGTAAATTGATAGTTATAGAGGGCAATGATTAAGACAGTTTGATCAGAGAGTATTGAGTTTTAAACTAGAGTGGGTGTTACTATTGGGAGTAATTCCATTGATTGCTTTTTTCCCTGTCTCTTTCCTGGGTTTTCATCCCACCCACTCCTTCTTACTCTGTATTTATACATTCATAACACCACCCACATATTCCTTAAATCAATACCATCAATTCCCTCCTAAAGGAAAACAATCAGTGACTCAACATAAACAGCTACATATCTGCTGAGAGAAAGTTAAGTAAAAGTAACAATGCAGTTTAAAAGGTCTTCTGCTAGTAGGTGAAAGTTCTGATTTTGTCTCTCTAGGACAGAGTTTTAGTAGGAGAGTTAGTCTAACATTACTTTGACTTGACTAATGGTGATAACAGTAAAAAATTGCACTTGATTGAACAAATCTGTAATGTAAGGAGGTTTCTATGGACTTTGAAATACAATGTCCAAAGGCTACCCCCACCCCAACAGCTACAGATCAGCAAAACAATGAAAAACAGTAAGCCAGAATGCAGGAGTGCAGCTCTGGAAAAATACTAGCTCAGAACTGAGAGGGATTACACAAGAAGAGAAATAAACTAAAGGAGGGGAGACAGTGGACTGATAAAAACAGTAAATGGAGAACAGTTAAAGGAGAGCTGCCATAGTATTTATAATTGACATAAAAATATAGCCTGGTGTTCAAAATGCAGACTTCACTGTTACATACATATATATTTGCTTGCAGGGACAGTTTTATGGCAAAATAAGAACACACTGAAGAGACAGTTGAGTGGACTGAGTCAATGCTGACTGTGCACAAATACTACCTCAGAGCTGATAGTGGTTTCATAACTTAGAAAGTTTACAGATGAGCATACCTTTTCATCTTCATAGCTCAAGAAATCTGGACAAAATCAAAATTAATTGGGGATCAAAGGCCCAAAATCAGAGACAGTTTTTAAATATTGCACTTAAAATATTAGAAAGCTGATATAATAACAGAATTTGCATTAGCATGCATTGTCTGAAGGATATGAAAGCTGAAACCTTATGAACCTATTAATCCAAATGTCTGGAGTTAATTATTGATTACAGTCATCATTCAGTTGGCAGAAAACCACATATTTTATGATGAGCAGGCCAAAAGTATGAGGCAAAAGTTTGGACAGTTGAGAGATACAGGCTGAAGAGCTGTCCAGAAGCTTAGCCATATTATCTTTATGGTAATGACAGGTGGCTAGTTCCTTTAGGACAAAGGACCATTTGCACTATTATCAACCATGAATTTGTAACTAATTAGGACGGTACTTTGTTTGATGTCCAGAAGGGGTATATTCCAAAGGTGGGGAATGTACTGAGTAAGAAACCTGTTATTCTGTTACTCGGGATTTTTTTATCTTGCTATTAAGGCTTAGATCTTTGGAGTGCATGTTTGTTACATTGTTTGTTCTGTGAAGTTGCAGAAGGCAAACAATGTTGAACCTTCCATAATACAAAACACTAAGACAAGATCACCGGTCAAGTGTCTGTATGAGGAGGAGTAGAAGTTGAGATATTTTAATCTATGAGGGTAGCTTCAGTGTGGTAACCTGTAGATGATTTAGTTAGGAACCTTTCAAGTTATTTAAGATGCTTTACCAGAAAGGCTCATCCAGACTCTGCTACACTTTGCTATGAAGGAAAGGTTAGTTTGCTTTTATATTTTGTATTTTGTATTACTTTATTGCCTTTCTATATATTGAATACTGTGGTTTGTTTTCTTTATCTTGTGTTTTACTTGAATTCTGCTTTAACAGCATATTAAAACTTCAAAAGGGAGCACAGCTCTGTCTCTTCTGAGTCAGGCAGAAATTAGAATTGAGTCAGGCAGAAATTAGAACTGATCAATTAAGGACTCATTCATAAGATAGAAGAGGTCACTTAAGGTTAATCATTTGTTAACTGAGGGGGTGGAGCTAGGAACTAAACCTTCTATTTAAGGGGTAAAAATAAAACATTTCAGAGCTTTACCAGAAAGGCTTATCCAGACTCTGCTACACTTTGCTGTGAAGTAAAGGTTAGTTTGCTTTTATTTTTTGTATTTTGTATTACTTTATTGCCTTTCTATATTTTGAATACTGTGGTTTGTTTTCTTTGCCTTGTGTCTTACTTGCATTCTGCTTTAACAGCATATTAAAACTTCAAAAGAGACCGCAGCTCTGTCTCTTCTGAGTCAGGCAGATTTTTTTTCCTGCCCTCCCACCCAGTTACAGTTGTCTTGTTAAATATCACTGTCTTTCTAGTTGCCTGCCTCATATGTTAATCTGACCATATATCTCATTTCCTCTCTACTTTCACTGGCTTGTGTGAGTAATCACAAAATCATCATTTTTGAAATCCCTCCCCTTCAACTATTTAAATTTATTGGACATCCTACTGTATTCCATAGTACCAGAATACAAAAGTGACCACCTCTTTCAATCCATCTTGCTGTTTTAAAAATAGTAACTCTCCACTAAACCTTAACTTTTTAAACAGGTAAAACTTAAGGTACTTACTTTCACATCTAACTTCTCTAGTGCACACTGCAGTGTGCATTTTTTTCATCTTACCTTTAAGCATCCCTGTGACTAGCACTTGCTCTAATACCTGCTGGAAAGCACTAGGAAGCCTTAAACTGATACAAGCACTCAATTCTCCTTGTTAATAAGGAGAAATTAATATTAGGCACTAAACAGCCTATAATTGCAAAGTACCTTGCTAAGGTAAGGGAAACCAGCTCCTGTACTTTACAAAAAAAACAAAAAAAACAAAAAAACAAACAAAAGCACCAAACCAAGCATGTCCAAGAGTCAGCTTCCGGTGATTTCTCCTGTCCACCTGGTGAATCTGGACATACTGGGGCAATGCAGCAATTACCTCATGTACATTGACGACCCTCTCATCCTACCACCCAACACTACAACCTGTGAGAGATGCACTTACATAGCCAAAATGGAAGCAAAGCTCTCTCCATCCAAGATTGTGCTAGGCAGTCAAGAGGAGAAGGTTAACATCCACACTACACCTCAAGCAACACATAGCCCTTCTAAACCCACACCGCCAATACCCACATATAGCAACACTAAATCCACATATGCAGAGGCTCTTAACTGTAACCTGCCCAAGCAACAAGGGCCTCTGAAGCTGAAATGCAAACAAACACCAATCACAACCAAAGTATCACATAGTTCACAACACCAGTGTGCCACTCAGCAACAGCCCCTAAGGCAAGACAATGTACCTAACACTTTAGTCATATGTGACTCTATAGTCCGGCACACTGATGTCCCACTCACCAGGTTGAACAAGGAGAAAATTACAGCCAGCTGCCTGTCGTGTGCCAGGATCCACCACATAACGCATGCACTCAAGTCACTCCACAACAAGTACAAATATGACTCTGTCATTGTCCATGTTGGAGTGAATGACTTGAGATGTACCTCCCTGGACTACATGAAAAGAGACATGGAAGAGCTCTCAGATCATGTGGCCCAGGCAGGTATGACCCTAGCCCTGAGTAGCATCCTTCCTTCACCCAGAATGATACCACAATATAAGGGCAAAATGATTGACTTCAACAATTGGCTAAGCTTCTGGTGTCATTTAAAGGGGCTCCAGTATCTGTCTGCCTGGGACAACATGATCGACAGACCACGATGCTTTGCCAGAAATGGTCTACACCTGTGCCCCTGGGATTCAGGTTACTGGCTAAGGCTCTTGCCACCCCTATAGTGCCTTTTTTAGGCAAGGTTCAAAGGACAAACCACCACCGTAACAGGTACAAGCATGCAAAATCTGAAGGTAATGCTACTCAATGCTAGAAGTCTAAACCTCAAAATGCACTCTCTCAGGGCACTCCTAAAAATGGAGAACAACGATATATGTGCAGTAATTGAGACCTGGTTCAAGGATCCAGAGAGCACCACTGCAATACCAAGCTACAGCTCTTACCACACTTTTCGGCCACCAAACCAGGACCGAAACACTAAAGGTGGAGGAGTGTCAATATTCACCAAGGATATTCAGACCACCAGGCTAGATGCCCAACAAAATGCGTCTGGAATTCTCCAGGCGCAACTAACACTAGGTAAGACTGCAATCCAAATTGTAGCTTGCTACAGATCCCCCACCATACCCCAAGATTCTCACTACACCTTTCTAAACATACTGAAAAATATTAAGATAGAATCAAACACCCTAATAATGGGTGATTTTAACTACCCTGCCATTAAATGGGAAAACTACTCATGTACCAACACCTTTGCCCAACGGTTCTTGGAATTCATAAATTCCAACTCCCTGGATCAACTAATCCATAGTCCCACCAGGGGCTCCAATATCCTACACCTGGTCATTACCAACATGGGAAATCGATGCTCCACACCTATGGTCACCCCCTTGTTAGTCAGGTCTGACCATAAGCTAATCACCCTTAACATCCACATCCCACCCCACCCCCAGTAAGAAAACCTCCATAAAAAACTTCTCCAAAGCCAACTTCATGCTACTCAAGTCAGAAGTGACAAATTTCATGACACCCATGCAAACGGGAACTGAAAGTTCAACTGCTGAATCCTACACTAAGACACTGTATGAGCACATCCACTCATGCATGAATCGTGCCATCCCAAATAGAACCAAGATGCTCTCATCCAAAAAAGGAAGCCAATCGGGTGGTCCCCTGCCATAAACAAACTTTACAACAAAAGGAAGAAACTGTTGCAGAAAAGAGGAAAATCCCACGATGCAAAAAAACTCCCTTACCTGACTCAGTAAGGAATTGAGATCCCTCATAAAATCCTTCAAAGCTAGTTACGAAAATAAAATTGTCAAAGATTCCAAAGACAACCACAAGGCATTCTATAACTATGTCAAGAATCTAAATGGCAATGCTCAGATATGCTCTGAGCTAAAACAGAATGGCATTAAATATACTGATCCCAAGGATATTGCCAATATCCTGGCAGATCGATTCAGTGCCAACTTCACCCCCCTCTCTCCCCCTAAATGGCCCATCTCAATACCAGAAGATTGCCAAATTCCGGTAATAATGGCCTCACAGGTAAAAAACCCACTCTCCAAAGTTATGAATACAGCATCCATGGGACCAGATGACATCCTGGGCTGTGTACTACATGAACAACAATATGAACTGGCACCTCACCTAAATGTCATGTTTAATCATAGCCTCACCTCAGGTTTTGTGCCCACTGAGTGGCACAGAGCTACAGTTATCCCACTCCACAAGGGGGGATCCACCTTGGATCCAGGAAATTACCATCCCATCAGTCTGACAAGCCTTATCTGCAAGGCCATGGAGCGTATTATCATGGAACTTATAAACAAAGACATTGGCAACCTTCAAACACTGGACCCCACCCAATTTGGGTTTGTAAAGGGCCGATCTTGTCTCATGAACATGATTGACTTCTTTGAATCAGTCGCCAGAGCCATGGACAAGGGTAAGGTGGCCCACATAGCCTATCTAGACCTTGCCAAGGCCTTTGACACCTACCCCCACTCTGGAATCATAGATAAACTTACTAAGCTGGACATTGATCCCTACATCACCTAATGGGGTGCTAACTGGCTTATTGATAGAGCCCACACTGTAAAAGTAGCTGACTCCAAATCCAGCTCCAGACAAGTGACAAGTGGAGTACCTCAGGGTTCAGTCCTGGGACCGCTCTTGTTTGGCATCTACTTCTCTGAAGTACAGGCCAATACTAAGGGACTCTGGTTAACAAAGTTCACAAATGACTGCAAACTGGGAGCCATTATTGAATCCCCAAATGATGTGGATATTCTACAAAAGGGCCTTACAGAAACATATGCTTGGTGCCAGAGCCATAGTCTCAAGCTCAATGCCAAGAAATGTATAGTTATCCCTTTTGGGAAAAAACATGTATCCGTGAATTACCATATAGGTGGCAGTACACTAAACACCGAAAGTGTGATAAGAGACTTAGGGACACAGGTAGACAGTGGTCTCACCTTCGATAACCACATTGCCACAACAGTCAGGAAATCCTTTTATGTGGCACACCTCATCACTAAGGGCTTTTCATCCAGAAAAAAGGAGGTCATTGTCCCACTGTACTCATCCCTCATTAGACCCATTATAGAATACAATGCCCCATTTGGTATGTACCTCTCAAAACATCTGCAACAACTGGAAAGGCTGCAGAAATACCTCACTAAAAGAATCGCAGGCCTAAAGCAGACACCCTATGCTGACTGCCTTAAAAAACTCCAGCTATACTCTGTCACATATCGTCTACTCAGAGGCGATCTCTGCTTAACATACAAGGCCATGTCAAACTCAGAGCTGTTGGACATGCTACACTTAAAGAAATCCCAATCCCTCAGAGCCACACGCTCCAGGGATCAAAACCTTGTCATCACAATAAACAAAACATGCTGGAGGGATAGGTTCCTGACACAGAGACTCCCCAGACTCTGGAATAGATTGCCCATACATGTCAAGCAGAGTGCCTCTTTGACCCTCTTCGAAAGGAACCTTGACTATTGGATGGGAGAAAGGAAATTCACCCCGGGGATCACATCAGTTGCCCTGCTAGACAGGGGTCCAGGGAAGTAAATAGTGTGGGAAGAAATAGCCGGGGAATTGTTATGGCTAGGCTTGTATAGGCCCTAGGGCTGATAGCCTAGTACCAACCTATGAACCTATGAACCTTATCTATGTATGTTCCAAATGGGCACTCGATTTGCTGAAAGATCTAATATGGGAGGAGCTTAGAGGGGGCAAGGACCTTCCTCTTCCTGTGATGGTTGAGTAATAATTGACCACTTACCCTCCTTTCTGAATTTCCTAGCTCCACAAACACAAATCAAAGGTCCGCTGGGTTACATGCACAGGTCACCTAGGGTTACATCTAAGCACCACAAAGATGGCATATCTTCTGGAACTGTTGTCATTTTTCATTCTGCTACCCTTCTGATAAAATATATTCACATATATATATATATATATATATATATATATATATATATATATATATATACATACATATATATATATATATACAGTGTGTGAAATCAAAACTCACCCTTTGTCCCACTGCTGATAAGAAATAAGTAGATTTGCCTTGTACTATATTATATACCCACGCTTTTTTCTCTCTAAGCATTTCTTGAAAAGAGACTTAACTTCTCTTAATAAGTGTCCTAAACCAGAACCAGTGGCAACACATGGTTTCATAGTTTTGACATTACTGTGTATAGATCAGAGACTGTCTAACTGAGCCTGCATTTTGACAGCCTCTAAGTATAGTTGAGAGGCTGCGAAAATGCAGGCTCATTATCACAGAATAAACATTGACATCATACCATTAGTCCAATGCTGATCTCATGGAATTTAACCGTATATAACATACATTCATAAGTAGTTATTAGGCATGCTGTAAATGGGACCATTATGGAAACTAACTGAAATTATCAAATGGTAATGCCACAAATCACTGTGTAGTTTAGTGACTTGCTCTAGGTCACACAATAGACAAAAGAAGGTGGAAAGATTCAGACTCTGTACCTTTAGCATAGGAAGCAGGTCATTAACAGATCAGGCAAGCAATCATTCCCTTTGACTATCTGTACATCCTCCTCCTGCTTTTCCTACTGTAAAAGATTAGCATCCTCCCTTTGCTGTGTCATTTTACATTTTACATTTTGACTGCTTGCAGTCTAAGCTTTCTCTTTTCTTCTCTCCCATGCATTTCTTTTCTGATGTTTTACATTATAGGATCATAGTTTCATAGATGTTTAATAGGCTAACAACCACAGGGGCTTTTTTAAGCCTAGCCATGCATCCCAAATCTCTGACAAGCTCTGGTACCCTTGATAAGTGCAAACAGGGACTGGGAGGTGAAACATTTACAAACAGGCACCTAGGAGATGAAGCATTTTTACAGACTGCCTGTGTTTATTAGAGACACAGGTGCCAAACCAGGGAAAAATTACATTTTCCCCATCCAACTGTCCAAGTTGCACTTGAATTGGATAAGGGAATAACTCTGCTTCATGCGAACTTAGGAGCCTGTTCCAGAGAAGGGGTATTCTCTGGGATACATACCTGTCTCTCCAGCATGTCCTGTTTATATTACAGGCAAGGTTTAAGTTTAGATAATTCTGGTGCTGTTTCTTTTGAAGATTTGCAGGAGGTCCATCGGAATGGGGTCTGACAATGCTTTGTATGCCAGGCATAGATTTCCCCTCAACACCATGTACGAAACAGAATACAGGGATAGGGCTTTGAGGTGGTTTGCATAGGACATGTTACTTACACACTGTATTCTTTTAGTGAGGACTCTCTGTGGACATTCCAATTATTGGATATGGCTCATTAGGTACATAGCAAAGGAGGCACTCTACTCACTGATAGGTCTGATGAATGTGAAATACAGTGGAACAGTGACTTCCTTGGATCTAGATGCTATACCTTTGTTTATAAGTTGTACAATGCAGAACAATTTCCTCACTACTGTAGAAAAGTGATGGTCAAATGACTGGTTGCTGTCTATGTGGGTCCCTAAGTCTCTGATTACTGGGTCATGTCTTAGGGGTGTGTTGTCTTATGATAGTTACCATGGGTGGATAACTTCCTGAAGGATACTATTATGTATTTCTTGGAATTTAGTTTTAGTCCATGGCTCTGGTACCAGTTGTTTGTCTGTGTCAACCATTCTTTGAGAACATTTGTATGGGTGAATGATTAAATAACAGCTCCTAATTTAAAATCATCTTCAAATTTAGTCAGCCAGAAGCCATTGACATTGGCCTTGACTTCAGTGAGGTAAATTCCCAAAAGGAGCAGTCCCAGGACCAATACCTGAGGGACTCCACTTGTAAATGGCCTTTTTGGAGAGGTGGACTCCACAATTCTAACTTCCTGAGTCCTCTCTGTGAGACATCTGGCTATCCATTGGGTTACATAAGGGTTTGTAACTAACCCCTTAAGTTTGTCAACAATGGCTTAATGGGGTATTGTGTCATATGCCTTGGCCTGGTCAAGGTAGACAGTATGAACCATTTTGCCCTCATCCATTGCTTTGGTGACCTTCTCAAAGACGTCTGCCAAGCTGAGTAGGCATGACCTGCCCTTGATGAAATCAGATTGCGTTGGGTGCAGTGTCTGGAGTGTTCCCATGATATTAATGATCATTTCCATGAATAAAATTGTACTGCTCTCTGCCTTACTCACCCTGCTCTAGCCTCACACTGCACTTTCTTATAGGTTCATAGGTTCATATGTTTATACTAGGCTATCTGCCCTAAGGCATTTATAAGCCTAGCCCAAATTATTGTGGCTTACGCCACCCCTTATATGAAAAAATACTGTGCCCATTAGTTTGTTGTGCCTCTGTCCAGCAGTGACCCAGAGATGATTCCCGGGGTAAACCTACGATCTCCCATCCACAGGTCTAGATTTCTCTTGAACAGAGTCAGCGAGGTGCTCTGCCTCACATGGACCGGGATTTTATTCCACAGCATAGGGAGTCTCTGAGTGATAAATCTATCCCTCCAGCACGTCCTATTTATATCCGTGCTAAGGTTTAAGTCGCTTGCTCTAGTGGTTTTGGTGGATTTGGATTTTTTGAGGTGGAGCATGTCCATTAATTCCGGGTTGGACATGGCCTTGTATGTCAGGCACATGTCACCTCTGAGCAGATGGTATGCGACTGAATAGAGCTTGAGTTTCTTCAATCTGGCAGCATATGACAGATTTTGGAGTCCCTTTATCCTTTTGGTGAGGAACTTTTGGGGTCTCTCCAATTGCTGCAGATGTCGGGTGAGATACATCCCGAATGGGGCATTGTACTCGATCATTGGTCTGATAAGTGAAGAGTACAGGGAACAATGACCTCACTAGATCTGGATGTGAATCCCTTCATGATCAGGTGGGCAATGTAGAAGGTCTTTCTAACCACTTTAGCAATGTGAGTGTCAAAAGAAAGGCCACTGTCAACCTGGGTCCCCAGGTCCCTGATAACCTCTTCTGTGCTTAGTGGATTGCCACCTATATGGTAGCTTGGGGTTACCTTGTTTTTCCCGAAGGGTATGACTATACATTTTTGGCGTTTAACTTCAGGCCATGGCTCTGGCACCAGCTATCTGTTTCCGTGAGTCCCTTCTGAAGGATATCAGTGTCCGATGCACTTTCCACTATGGCCCAGTTTGCAGTCATCTGCAAACTTTGTCAGCCAAAGTCCTCCCATGTTGGCCTGTACTTCTGAGAAGTAGATGCCAAACAATAGGGGCCAAGGACCGAGCCCTGTGGGACACCACTTGTGACCGGCTTGGAGTCTGACACAGCGCCAGCAACTCTAACCCTGTGGGTTCTGTCCTTAAGCCAGTTTGCAACCCATCTTGTGACATATGGGTTTACATTTAAGCTGGTAGTTTTTCTACAATACCCGAGTGGGGTATTGTGTCGAAAGCCTTTGCAAGGTCAAGGTAGGCTGTATGGACTGCCTTTCCTCATCAATGGCCTTGGTGACTATTTCAAGAAGTCGACCAAGTTCAAAAGGCATGATCTTCCCTTGACAAAGCCAAACTGGGTCGGGTCCAATGTCTGCAAGTCCCCTATATCTTTGTTTATGAGCTCCATTATGATCCTCTCCATAGCTTTGCAGACTAGACTTGTTAAGCTTATGGGGCGGTAATTACCAGGGTCCGTGAGGCCACCTTTGTGGAGTGGGACCACAGTTGCCGTCACGCCACTCCTTGGGCACGTATCCTGTGGTAAGGCTGAGATTAAACAGCTGCCTTATGTGCGGGTTTAATTCCTCATTTAGCTCGTGTAGCACACAGCCGGGGACACCATCCGGTCCCATTGATGCTGTGTTTTAGCTTTAGAGAGAGCAGCTTTCACCTGCGCATTTGAGATGTCCGGGAGGCTACACTCGGCTGGGATAGTTATCTCTCCTTTAGGGGAGAGGGGTGAAGTTTGCACTGAACCTGTCTGCCAGTATGTTGGCAATGTCTGTGGGTTCAGTGATTTTTGTATCATTTTGGACTAATTCTGAGCATATCTGTGAGTTTCCACCCAGGTTCCTAACATAGCTGAAAAAGGCCTTATGATTGTCCTTTGAATCCATGGCAATTTTTCTCTCAAAATTGGCCTTAGTTGATTTTATGAGTGCTCGTAATTTTTACTAATAATGATCAGGGGTGACTTCCCTTTTATGGATTTTGTTCTATCATGTAATAGCTTTCTCCTCTTATTGTAAAGTTTGTTAATGGCTGGGGTCCACCAGACTGGACGTTTGCCCTTTGTGGAAAGAGTCTTGGTTTTATTTGGGATTGCCTGATCCATGCAGTCCTGGAGGTGTTCATAGAAGGCATTTGTAAGGGCTTCATCAGCTTGGGTTGTGGTTTCCTCTGACTCAGGGGCCTTGAAGGATACCACACCAGTCTTGAGTAGTGTGAAGTTTGCTTTAGAGAAGTTCTTCACTATGGTCTTTTTGTTTGGGGTGGGGCGGGATGTGGATTTCCAGTGAGATTAGTTTATGATCAGATCTCACCAATGAGGGATATACTTCGGTGTGGAGCATTTTGTCCCCATGTTTGTGACAATGAGATCTAGTATATTTTCTCCTCTCGTGGGAACAGTGACTAGCTGTTCCATGGCATTTGAATTTATGAACTCCAGGAACCGTTGGGCTAGAAAGTTAGGGCTTGAGTAATGTTCCCAGTCTATATTCGGTAGTTGAAGTCACCCAATATGATGGTGTTTGGAGATACATTTATACCCTCCAGTGTCTTCAGGAAGGCTGTGTGGGGTTCCTGAGTTTGAGAGGGTGGCCTGTAGCATGCTACAATTTGTAGAGCAGTTTTGCCTATTGTTAGTTGCACCTGGATGGTTTCAAGCTTCATGCGTTGCCACCAACCTGGAGGTGTGAGTATCCTTTATGAATATGGATACACCCTCCTTTTGTGGAGTGGTCCGGGTTTTGGGGCCGGAACGCATGATATGAGGTAAAACCTAATAGTGCCGGGTGCTCTCAGGAGCCTTGAACCAGGTTTCAGTTACAGCACAGACATCGATGTTCTCCATACTGAGAAGGGCCTCGAGTGCGTGCATTTTGAGATTTAGACTTCTGGCATTGAGCAGCATTACCCTCAATTTCTTCCCATTTTGTTTTCTAGGGTGGTAGGTTTAGAATTTGAGCCTTGCCTAAAAAGGCACTATGGGGTGGCAAGAGCCTTAGCCAATATCCGGAATCCCAGGGTGACAGGTGCAAGCCGTCCCTTGCGAAGCAGCGTGGCTTGTCAAGCATGTCATCCCAGGCAGACAGACACTGGATCCCCTTTGAATGACACCAGACATTAAGCCAATTGTTAAAGCTGATCATCTTGTCTCTATATTGTGGCATCATTCTTGGTGAAGGAAGGATACTGCTCAGGGTTAGGGTCATACCTGCCTGGGCTACATAATCAGAGAGCTCCTCTATGTCTCTTTTCATGCAGTCCAGGGAGGTACGTCTCAGGTCGTTCACACCAGCATGGACAATGACTGTGTCATATTTGTACTTGCTGTGGAGTGACCAGTGCTTGTGTTATGTGGCGGATTCTAGCGCCCGATAGGCAGCTTACTGTGACCCTCTCCTTGTTCAGCCTGGTGAGTGGGACGTCAGTGTGTCTGACTATGGAGTCACCTATGACAAGTATGTTTGGTGTTGTATTTGGCCTTAAGGGCTGTGACTGCTTTGCACACTGCTTTTGTGGTTTATGTGTTGCTTGTGGGGTGTCTTGAGGTAGCAGTTGTTTGGGTGTCTGCTTTGGAGGCCTCTGCTGTTTAGGTAAATTTTACTCAGAGCCTCCGAGTATGTCTTTGTGTGTTTATGTGTTTGATTCAGTGGAGTGGTAGCATTATGTGAGGCTGGTTTTGTGGTGTGTGTAGTTGCCTTCTCCTCCTGTCTGGTCTTGCCTGTCCTGAGTTGAGAGAGCTCAGCCTCCAGTTTGGCTAAATAGCTGCATCTCTCAAGTATTTGTGTTATGTGGGAGGAGGAGAGGGTTGTCTGTGTACATGAGGCAGTTATAACATTGCCTCAAGATTCCCAGATTCACCAGCTGGACCGGAGAGGAGATTGACAACTGACCTTTGGACATGCTAGAATAATATTGGGAAATCCTTAATTGAAAACAAGGGCCAGTGGGGAGTGAGGGTGTAGTGCTTTTAATTTTTAGTGCTGACTTATATAATTGCTTTAGTGAGCAAGTGCCAGGTAACTTGAGTGCAATGTGATACAAGTAACTAAATGCAAAACGACAAACAGTAACTTTCTTTCAAGTGAAACAAGGAAATAAGTACAGTAAGCAATGCAGATATCACTAGTGATCCACAGAAGCGCTGAGAAGTTGCGTATTAGGTGAATTAGCTTCCAGGAAATAACAAGCAAACAAACAACAAGTATATAAACAAAGCTAGATTCAGTAGGCCTGGATCTAGTCTATGATAGAGCAAACAAGGTGAACCAATTTCAGTAAGATACAGTTCAAATATTCAGGCACTATAAACCTTTAACCAGAAAATTCCCAGCTCAGAAGGGCAGAGTCCAGCCTCTTCTCCCACAAGAGTGCAGTCCACGAACCTTCTTAATGTAAAATAACTGGCCTGAAGCCCAAGTGCCTAAACCAGAACTAATACACTTGGACACTGGGCTCTCAATCAGCAGTTCCCAACTTAGAAGGATGAAAGCTACCTGTCCTGCCACCACAGTGCTTGCCACAAACCTTCCTAATGTAAAACAACTGGTCTGAAGCCCAAGTGCTTAATCCAAAAGACTTGAATGATAGCTACACTTTAATCAAGTTACAACCAAGCAGTAATAAATACCATTGAATACTTTAGAGAATGTCTGGATTAGTGCTCAAGTTACACAAACAAAGCTAGATCCAGCAGGCCCGAATCCAGTCTATGCCACAGCAAACAAGGCGCACCAACTTCAGTAAGAAACAGTTCAGATATGCATGCACTATAAGCCTTTAACCAGAAATTCCCAGCTCAGAAGGGCAGAGTCCAGCCTCTCCTCCCACAAGAGTGCAGACCACGAACCCTCTTAATGTAAAATAACTGGCTTGAAAGCCCAAGTGCTTAAACCAGAATTAATACACTTTTAGAATAACAGACACTGAGCCCTCAATCAGCAGTTCTCAACCTAGAAGGATGTAAGCTACCTGTTCTGCCACAACAGTGCAGACCACAAACCTCTCAGTGCAAAACAACTAACTGGTCCGAAGCCCAAGTGTTTAAACCAAAAGGCTTAGAATGAGTTACACCAAGCAGTAATAAATACAATTGAGTATTTTAAGATGATGCAAAAGTAAAAGAAGTAGGTAAAAACACAAGTACAGTAAAAGCAGATGAAATTTTTTTTTTTTTTTTTTTTTTTTTTTTTTTCTGAACAAGTGCTGAGATCAAAGAAACAGATTTGAGTGCTGAAACTAGAAAACTGGCTAGTTACAAGAAAAAAAAAACAAGCTAGAAGGCTTCCCTCAAACACAGAAGGGCTTGGGGGCTCAGAAGCCTACAAATAGTCTGTACCACTTAACAAGAAAGGCAGGAAATAAGCTTAATTTTTTTTTTTTTCTATTTCCCAGATGCTCTCTTTGTACACAGTAGGAGTGCCTGAAATCAGAATATGATCTCACTGCACTCAGTTGAGTGAGCAAATGAGATGGGCCCAGAGGCAGGCTGAGGGGCGGGCAGTTTCAATGCCACTAAGATTAACACCAAAACAAAAACAGGGCGGGTGGGTGGTAATAACTGAAGAGCAGAATAACCAGTTAAAAATTCCTTCAACACTCCTTCATACACAGTTTAAATCAATTTAAATACTGTATTTTTTAAAAGTAAAAGTGCATAAAAAGGTACTTAAATTCTCTTATACGTCCAGTTGAATATAACCAAGTTCTTAGCTTGCCAAGCTGAAGTTTTAAAGCAGGAATTATTTCACATGCACCAGTTTAAATATGCAAGGACAGGAAATCACTGAATGTGGCTACCCCCACACCTGTAATTACTAGCAAATAACAAAATTCAGCCAACACTAGCTTTTAGTTCAAGTTACTGAAGAGCAGAATAACCAGTTAAAAATTCCTTCAACACTCCTTCATACACAGTTTAAATCAATTTAAATACTGTATTTTTTAAAAGTAAAAGTGCATAAAAAGGTACTTAAATTCTCTTATACGTCCAGTTGAATATAACCAAGTTCTTAGCTTGCCAAACTGAAGTTTTAAAGCAGGAATTATTTCACATGCACCAGTTTAAATATGCAAGGACAGGAAATCACTGAATGTGGCTACCCCCACACCTGTAATTACTAGCCTTTAATTAAAGCCTTTGGTGGTAGCTAAGACTATTCTGTCCTCATTTAATTATGTTAAAAGCCTTTGATAGCAGAAAAGGCTTTCTTCTATATCAGTTACTATATTGTGTACCATCCAGCTTCATAGTTCACTTCTCAAGAGCTTTTGAAAGCAGTTAAAGTTCCCTTCTCTCTTTTTTTTCTGTACTCCAACTGTCCTCTTACTTTATATTCCTCTAAACAGTGTCCCACTTCCCAACATTTCAAGCTGATTGTGGCAGCTAAGCATAACCAGCCTCTAGATTCACTACCATTCTGTCTCATCTTCAGTGGTAGAATATACTCAAATTTCTTAAGTCTAGCTCTGCACTGTAACCTCCCACATTATCTCCTTTAAAGCTATTGGTTACAAGGGCTTTTTGCCACCTTTTCCTACACCTTATCTAACCACTTTTCCGTATTACTGCCTTTAAAGACTTTACTGGCAGCAAACACTGACACATCTACATATTTTCTCTTCCCTCCAGTCCTTTCAGTCTGTAACCTTCTACTTCCTCTTGCTGTAAGTAGTACTAGCAATTCTGTCATCTCTTCATTGTTCCCCCTAGTAGCTGTGGCACCACTTTTAATTACTCTCCAGGCAGTTAATATCAGTGTTATATTCTACTCTTCCACTTTAATAATTTAGCTATTTATGACAAAAACTGTAAGAGAAAATGTTACCGACTTAATCCCATCTCCTACTGGTGATAGCCCTAGAGCTTGCAGCCATAACTGCACACCTCATACCTTCTTACCCTCCAAAATACCTGTGCAGGAGATGCTGTCAATTACTTCTTGTCAGCAATTTCTACTACTATTCTATCATCTCTGACTCCAGTAAGACCTGAGCCTCTACTGCTGTCTGTATTCTACTTAGTCTTAGGTCCTCCTAGCAATAACACTTCCTTCATTTTCTTATTACTACTAAAGTTATTTTCCTTGTTAAAATTTAATACCTTCCCCTCTCGATGCAGCTCACATTGGTCATTTTTCTTAACACTAGAAAAGTAACATTATGTAATGTCACAACAGAAACATATCCCCATCTGCAAAGTAAAGATAGCATTTTTTTCTTATTAAGGACCCCATCTCCCACTTCCCAATGTTTTAATTATCCATATTTCAACTATCATGGAGCAGAACAACTTTACACATTCCCTGCCCACCTCATTCGTTCATCTCAAAAACTTATATTGACTCTTGTCTACCTAGCACTCTAATATACACAATGCCTTTCTTCTGAACTTCTGGAAAAGTGTACATTCTCTCAAGTATTTCTATCTGACGAACTAAAAAAAGACTTCCTTGCTACTGTACTCTGATATCTGATGATATTGAAATCAACCCCTGCCACCTCCCAGGACTAAATATCAGTTAGACCCTGTCATTATCACCAGCATATAATATTGAATATCACACCTGCTGTTCGCACAGTAAGTCTCCCTAAGTATACTATAATAGTCAGTCTATCAGATGTCGGTGGCATAAACAACACTGGATGATATCTACACATGGGCTTCTTACAACAACAATGGCATTCTTGAAAACTTGATAAAAACATACTCAGAAAAATCTATATCCATGTGTCATCTTATATATAGGACTGCATAGACCACCAGGTAAGACAGTACTGAGCAGATATGCCTTTTCTGGTTTACTCCTAAAACCCATAATGCTTAAAACTCATCAATCATGGCACTAAAAAACTAATGCCTGAAACACAATCAAAATTAAACTGTAGGTGTTTTTGTAGGGACAGGCCTCTGTGCACACCACTATGTTCATAGGTTCATAGGTTCATAGGTTTATACTAGGCTATCTGCCCTAAGGCATTTATAAGCCTAGCCCAAATTATTGTGGCTTACGCCACCCCTTATATGAAAAAATACTGTGCCCATTAGTTTGTTGTGCCTCTGTCCAGCAGTGACACAGAGATGATTCCCGGGGTAAACCTATGATCTCCCATCCACAGGTCTAGATTTCTCTTGAACAGAGTCAGCGAGGTGCTCTGCCTCACATGGACTGGGATTTTATTCCACAGCATAGGGAGTCTCTGAGTGATAAAGCTATCCCTCCAGCACGTCCTATTTATATCCGTGCTAAGGTTTAAGTCGCTTGCTCTAGTGGTTTTGGTGGATTTGGATTTTTTGAGGTGGAGCATGTCCATTAATTCCGGGTTGGACATGGCCTTGTATGTCAGGCACATGTCACCTCTGAGCAGACGGTATGCGACTGAATAGAGCTGGAGTTTCTTCAATCTGGCAGCATATGACAGATTTTGGAGTCCCTTTATCCTTTTGGTGAGAAACTTTTGGGGTCTCTCCAATTGCTGCAGATGTCGGGTGAGATACATCCCGAATGGGGCATTGTACTCAATCATTGGTCTGATAAGTGAAGAGTACAGGGAACAATAACCTCACTAGATCTGGATGTGAATCCCTTCATGATCAGGTGGGCAATGTAGAAGGTCTTTCTAACCACTTTAGCAACGTGAGTGTCAAAGAAAGGCCACTGTCAACCTGGGTCCCCAGGTCCCTGATAACCTCTTCTGTGCTTAGTGGATTGCCACCTATATGGTAGCTTGGGGTTACCTTGTTTTTCCTGAAGGGTATGACTATACATTTTTGGCGTTTAACTTCAGGCCATGGCTCTGGCACCAGCTATCTGTTTCCGTGAGCCCCTTCTGAAGGATATCTTTGTCCGATGCACTTTCCACTATGGCCCAGTTTGCAGTCGCCTGCAAACTTTGTCAGCCAAAGTCCTCCCATGTTGGCCTGTACTTCTGAGAAGTAGATGCCAAACAATAGGGGCCAAGGACCAAGCCCTGTGGGACACCACTTGTGACCGGCTTGGAGTCTGACACAGCGCCATCAACTCTAACCCTGTGGGTTCTGTCCTTAAGCCTGTTTGCAACCCAGCTTATGACATATGGGTTTACATTTAAGCTGGTAGTTTTTCTACAATACCCGAGTGGGGTATTGTGTCGAAAGCCTTTGCAAGGTCAAGGTAGGCTGTATGGACTGCCTTTCCTCATCAATGGCCTTGGTGACTGTTTCAAGAAGTCGACCAAGTTCAAAAGGCATGATCTTCCCTTGACAAAGCCAAACTGGGTCGGGTCCAATGTCTGCAAGTCCCCTATATCTTTGTTTATGAGCTCCATTATGATCCTCTCCATAGCTTTGCAGACTAGACTTGTTAAGCTTATGGGGCGGTAATTACCAGGGTCCGTAGAGGCGCCGCCTTTGTGGAGTGGGACCACAGTTGCCATACGCCACTCCTTGGGCATGCATCCTGTGGTAAGGCTGAGATTAAACAGCTGCCTTATGTGCGGGTTTAATTCCTCATTTAGCTCATGTAGCACACAGCCGGGGACACCATCCGGTCCCATTGATGCTGTGTTTTTAGCTTTAGAGAGAGCAGCTTTCACCTGTGCATTTGAGATGTCCGGGAGGCTACACTCGGCTGGGATAGTTATCTCTCCTTTAGGGGGGGAGAGGGGGGTGAAGTTTGCACTGAACCTGTCTGCCAGTATGTTGGCAATGTCTGTGGGTTCAGTGATTTTTGTATCATTTTGGACTAATTCTGCGCATATCTGGGAGTTTCCACCCAGGTTCCTAACATAGCTGAAAAAGGCCTTATGATTGTCCTTTGAATCCATGGCAATTTTTCTCTCAAAATTGGCCTTAGTTGATTTTATGAGTGCTCATATTTTTTTACAAATAATGATCAGGGGTGACTTCCCTTTTATGGATTTTGTTCTATCATGTAATAGCTTTCTCCTCTTATTGTAAAGTTTGTTAATGGCTGGGGTCCACCAGACTGGACGTTTGCCCTTTGTGGAAAGAGTCTTGGTTTTATTTGGGATTGCCTGATCCATGCAGTCCTGGAGGTGTTCATAGAAGGCATTTGTAAGGGCTTCCAAGAGCTTGGGTTGTGGTTTCCTCTGGCTCAGGGGCCTTGAAGGATACCACACCAGTCTTGAGTAGTGTGAAGTTTGCTTTAGAGTAGTTCTTCACTATGGTCTTTTTTGTTTGGGGTGGGGGCGGGATGTGGATTTCCAGTGAGATTAGTTTATGATCAGATCTCACCAATGAGGGATATACTTCCGGTGTGGAGCATTTTGTCCCCATGTTTGTGACAATGAGATCTAGTATATTTTCTCCTCTCGTGGGAACAGTGACTAGCTGTTCCATGGCATTTGAATTTATGAACTCCAGGAACCGTTGGGCTAGAAAGTTAGGGCTTGAGTAATGTTCCCAGTCTATATTCGGGTAGTTGAAGTCACCCAATATGATGGTGTTTGGAGATACATTTATACCCTCCAGTGTCTTCAGGAAAGCTGTGTGGGGTTCCTGAGTTTGAGAGGGTGGCCTGTAGCATGCTACAATTTGTAGAGCAGTTTTGCCTATGGTTAGTTGCACCTGGATGGTTTCAAGCTTGCATTGCCACCAACCTGGAGGTGTGGGTATCCTTTATGAATATGGATACACCCCTCCTTTTGTGGTGTGGTCCGGGTTTTGGGGCGGAACGCATGATATGAGGTAAAACCTAATAGTGCCGGGTGCTCTCAGGAGCCTTGAACCAGGTTTCAGTTACAGCACAGACATCGATGTTCTCCATACTGAGAAGGGCCTCGAGTGCGTGCATTTTGAGATTTAGACTTCTGGCATTGAGCAGCATTACCCTCAGTTTCCTCCCATTTTTGTTTTCTAGGGTGGTAGGTTTAGAATTTGAGCCTTGCCTAAAAAAGGCACTATGGGGGTGGCAAGAGCCTTAGCCAATATCCGGAATCCCAGGGGTGACAGGTGCAAGCCGTCCCTTGCGAAGCAGCGTGTCTTGTCAAGCATGTCATCCCAGGCAGACAGACATTGCATCCCCTTTGAATGACACCAGACATTAAGCCAATTGTTAAAGCTGATCATCTTGTCTCTATATTGTGGCATCATTCTTGGTGAAGGAAGGATACTGCTCAGGGTTAGGGTCATACCTGCCTGGGCTACATAATCAGAGAGCTCCTCTATGTCTCTTTTCATGTAGTCCAGGGAGGTGCCTCAGGTCGGTCACACCAGCATGGACAATGACTGTGTCATATTTGTACTTGCCGTGGAGTGACCCGAGTGCTTGTGTTATGTGGCGGATTTTAGCACCCGATAGGCAGCTTACTGTGACCCTCTCCTTGTTCAGCCTGGTGAGTGGGACGTCAGTGTGTCTGACTATGGAGTCACCTATGACAAGTATGTTTGGTGTTGTATTTGGCCTTAAGGGCTGTGACTGCTTTGCACACTGCTTTTGTGGTTTATGTGTTGCTTGTGGGGTGTCTTGAGGTAGCAGTTGTTTGGGTGTCTGCTTTGGAGGCCTCTGCTGTTTAGGTAAATTTTTACTCAGAGCCTCCGAGTATGTCTTTGTGTGTTTATGTGTTTGATTCAGTGGAGTGGTAGCATTATGTGAGGCTGGTTTTGTGGTGTGTGTAGTTGCCTTCTCCTCCTGTCTGGTCTTGCCAGTCCTGAGTTGAGAGAGCTCAGCCTCCAGTTTGGCTAAATAGCTGCATCTCTGCAAGTATTTGTGTTATGTGGGAGGAGGAGAGGGTTGTCTGTGTACATGAGGCAGTTATAACATTGCCTCAAGATTCCCAGATTCACCAGCTGGACCGGAGAGGAGATTGACAACTGACCTTTGGACATGCTAGAATAATATTGGGAAATCCTTAATTGAAAACAAGGGCCAGTGGGGAGTGAGGGTGTAGTGCTTTTAATTTTTAGTGCTGACTTATATAATTGCTTTAGTGAGCAAGTGCCAGGTAACTTGAGTGCAATGTGTTACAAGTAACTAAATGCAAAAACGACAAAGAGTAACTTTCTTTCAAGTGAAACAAGGAAATAAGTACAGTAAGCAATGCAGATATCACTAGTGATCCACAGAAGCGCTGAGAAGTTGCGTATTAGGTGGAATTAGCTTCCAGGGAAATAACAAGCAAACAAACAACAAGCATATAAACAAAGCTAGATTCAGCAGGCCTGGATCTAGTCTATGCTAGAGCAAACAAGGTGTACCAATTTCAGTAAGATACAGTTCAAATATTCAGGCACTATAAACCTTTAACCAGAAATTCCCAGCTCAGAAGGGCAGAGTCCAGCCTCTTCTCCCACAAGAGTGCAGACCACAAACCTTCTTAATGTAAAATAACTGGCCTGAAGCCCAAGTGCCTAAACCAGAACTAATACACTTGGACACTGGGCTCTCAATCAGCAGTTCCCAACTTAGAAGGATGAAAGCTACCTGTCCTGCCACCACAGTGCTTGCCACAAACCTTCCTAATGTAAAATAACTGGTCTGAAGCCCAAGTGCTTAATCCAAAAGACTTGAATGATAGCTACACTTTAATCAAGTTACAACCAAGCAGTAATAAATACCATTGAATACTTTAGAGAATGTCTGGATTAGTGCTCAAGTTACACAAACAAAGCTAGATCCAGCAGGCCCGAATCCAGTCTATGCCACAGCAAACAAGGCGCTCCAACTTCAGTAAGAAACAGTTCAGATATGCATGCACTATAAGCCTTTAACCAGAAATTCCCAGCTCAGAAGGGCAGAGTCCAGCCTCTCCTCCAACAAGAGTGCAGACCACGAACCCTCTTAATGTAAAATAACTGGCTTGAAAGCCCAAGTGCTTAAACCAGAATTAATACACTTTTAGAATAACAGACACTGAGCCCTCAATCAGCAGTTCTCAACCTAGAAGGATGTAAGCTACCTGTTCTGCCACAACAGTGCAGACCACAAACCCTCTCAGTGCAAAACAACTAACTGGTCTGAAGCCCAAGTGTTTAAACCAAAAGGCTTAGAATGAGTTACACCAAGCAGTAATAAATACAATTGAGTATTTTAAGATGATGCAAAAGTAAAAAGAAGTAGGTAGAAACACAAGTACAGTAAAAGCAGATGAAATTTTTTTTTTTTTTTTCTGAACAAGTGCTGAGATCAAAGAAACAGATTTGAGTGCTGAAACTAGAAAACTGGCTAGTTATAAGAAAAAAAAAACAAGCTAGAAGGCTTCCCTCAAACACAGAAGGGCTTGGGGGCTCAGAAGCCTACAAATAGTCTGCACCACTTAACAAGAAAGGCAGGAAATAAGCTTAATTTTTAAATGCTATAAAGCATTATATAAATGCTATAAATCGGCTATCACAGCCTACACAAACAATTTGCAACAATTACAGATTTTAAAAGTTGCAGGGAAATCCATGATCATATGAACATGAACAATGAATACATTTTTAAAAACAAAGTAATCACTGCTAAGGCACATATATTGGCAGTGATTTTCAAATTAAACAGTCATAGCTATTTTGGTCCATGGCACCTCATGTCTTAGACATCTAACAATCCAGGAAGAGTAACTCATTTGCTTGTAAAGAAGACTTGCTTTTTATAGCAAAATTGTTACCTTTTGTATTCAGCTATTGCCACATAAACAGCAAGTGACGGATTTCCCCCAATCTGCCTAATAACCGATATTACCTTAAAAGCTAACTTTGTAAAGAGGTTCTAGCCCAGCCATCAGAAATTCCACTGCTTTCTCACCCATTCCATGAATGAAAGAGACACCAATCCTGGGGTAAATTTAGAATTGCCCATACAGTTAGCAAGTTTGTGTGTGGCGAGTGTTTGGAAGCTACTTTACTTAATCTCAAAGGGAAATCTGATCCAGAACAGAGGAGGCTTTTTTTTTTTTTTTTTTTTTTTAATTTATTTTTTGAAATTTCTGTCTCATTAGCAGGTTCTCTTTATGTCATGATAGAGGTCAATTGTGCCTTTGTAGGCTAGGCAGAGATTACCCTTCAGGAATCTGTATGAGATGGAGAGCAAAATTACACTTTAGGGTGATATATGAAGCTCATGGAAATCAAGCCCTTGGTTTTCTTGATGAGAAAGCTCAATTTTTTTCAAGTTGGATCTTGCATTCTGACAGAAACATACCAAAAAAAGTATTTTCATTCTATTAAGGTCTTAATGAAGGAAGAGGAGAGAGAAAACAATGTCCTTGGACATAGAAGATATATCCATCCATCCATCCATCCATCCATCCATCCATCCATCCGTCCATCCGTCCATCCATCCATCCATCCATCCATCCATCCATCCATCCATCCATCCACAATCACTTTTTCCCATTTTTGCACATGAGGTCGGGGTGTCACTTCAACAGTGACAATCACCTCGAGACAAGGTTTACACTGCTGGGTGGCTAGTCCTGCCATGGTCGTTCATCTGTACCACTCACTCACACACACACACACTCATACCTATGGCCAATTTAGAGTGTCCAATCCACCTTATGCACGTCTTTGGAATATGGGTGGAAACTGGAGCACCCGGAGGAAACTCACATGGCCAATGATTATTTGGGATAAGTGGAAGACCTTTCTGTCAACAATAGATATACGATATTAAAAAAAAAGGTTCATTGAGTACATAAGTGCCCAGGTCACTAAAAAAATTAATTTTGAAAGAAATACATTAAGAGCATTGGTTCACATTTCCTAAAGGACACAGTACTATACTTGTTAAAAATTAGCTTTAGACAATTGTTATGGTAACATATGTCACTATGTGTTAGGCCCTCTTGTGGGATCTGAGCTTGCTCTGCTCTGTTGATGATAGCTCCAAGTTTGCAATCATCTGCATGCTTGGTCAGACACAGATTTTTAACATCAGTTTTAGCTTCAGAAAACTAAATACCAAATAGATGTGGCCTTACTAGTAAGATTACTTTTAGAGGGCAGCATAGCCCTGATGACATCTTTATGAAGGATGTTGTATGATGAGAACACTTAACTGGATTTTTGTTTTCCTTTTTAATAATTAAACTTATTATTTCCTGCACCTTGGGTATTGCTTTACTGGCAATTGATATGTTGTTTTTGATTTACCGGTTTATTGCCTGTGTGGGAAATTAGTGGTAGTTTGATGTTTATGGTCATTTGTTCACGAGCTTCATAAGGATGCATTCCATTACTTTACAGATAAGTCAATAAGTCTAATTGAGCTGCAGTTGCTAAGATCAGTGTTTAGGCCATCATTGTAGAGGGTTGACAACAGCTACTCTCCACCCCCTTTGGCAAAAAAAACATGTTTCAGGGCTGAAGTCAAACAGATTTAGTACTGAGTTAGTAGAACTGTACTTCAAACTGACAAGAAAGCAGGTGAGGACATTGTCTGACATCACAGAAATAGTGTTCTTGTCTTTGAAATGTACCCTTAGGACCTGATCAAAGGTAATCTGTAGGGTGGTTGCAGACACAATGACATGGGGTGGAGTATGGGGGGAGCAGTGCAATAAAGCATGAGGTAAATATATCTGCTAAAATGTTTATTTTTTCCTCAGGGTCTGAGTATGTGTTATTGTTATGTATCAGTTCAGCGCAGTGCTAGTATTGTTCCTAAAGGTTCTAACCCAGTTAACAAAAGCTTTATAGTTGTCCTTTACAAAAGTGGATGTCTTCATCTTTTTTTCTTAATGTTGCCCATAAGCTCTTTGTTTAACCTTGTGAGGTGCTCAGTTTATTTCTCAGGATGATATTTTATAGTCTGTTTATACTGGCATTTCACTATATGGGTTTATTTCTAGACTTGCAAATGTATTTGTGTTGAATGCAGACCAATATCTTTATGCATGCAGAATGGTGTGAACATAAATTATCTGTAAACGCAATAATGTTTGTTACTAGGTTTGTGTGTGTGTGTGTGTGGGGGGGGTCATAAATTGCATCACATCATCAGCTAGCTGTACCAGATTTGTCTTTCAAAATTATCTAAAGACTTTAGTGTTGCTCAGCAAGTTGTGTTTGGCCCCGATAGTAAATGCTACTTAACAGTGGTCAGATGTGAGCAGTGATAGGATACCTATGGATGTAGAGCATAACAGGGCTATATGTTTGACAAGCTGTTGCAGTATTTTGAACTCATAGTTGGGGATTGCATCATATGATCTAGAGAGAGAGAGAGAGAGAAAGTGATCACATTGACTGAATGTAGAAAGTGCTACATGTACTTATTTGTAATAGTGTTAATCTTCTGATTTTATGGCTGGATACCTAACATCTCCAAGAAGACTAGTGTTAGTTTCAATGGAGTGGGCTCTAATTTGTTTAATTATGCCTCATAGCTACTGATATCATTGGGGGGGGGGGTTATAGTTTGCTAAGGCATTGTAAGGGATATTGATAACTACTAAGATAAGGAGGCTCTCCATGTCATTGGCATGCTCTGCAGATCGGTCTTGAAGTGGTGAATTTCATACAAATATTGATACACAATCACATGTACCACAGCCATTCTCTGTGCTGGATGTGAATGAGTAGTAGGCATTGAATCCTGCTAGGGAGAGTGTTTTATTACTGCATGTGAACCACATTTCATTGAAGATACAGACATTAATACTTTCTAAAGCCAGGAAAGCTTGTAAGCAGTGCAACATCTTATTTAGGTTTCATGTATTGAGCAGTGCTATCTTTATAGAGCCCTGACTTTGACAAATTAGGTTGGTAGATGGAGAAAATAAACATTGCCTAAAAACGGCACTAATGAAATGGAAAAAATGTTGACCAATGTACAACAACCAAGAGGAGGAAAATGCAGTCTATTCATGGCAAAAAGGACTGGCAACCATCTCCTTCCGAACTAATACAATCTGACACATATATGGAATGCTGTTTGTATTGTAACATCTTGTTTGTATATGGAAAAATGCAGCTCAGGACTAGTTTCACTCAGGCTTGGACAGATATGTGAAAAGGTAATTTATGTCTCTTTTCATATAATCCAATGATGCATATCTGAAGTCACTCACTTCCATATGTAGAACCATTTCATATGTGTACATGGGGTGAAGAGACTTGAGTGATCCTTTGATCCGTTAAGTCCTGGCACTAGAAGGGCAGCACCCCATCACTCTTACCTTGCTTAACCTGGTGAGTGGCACATGTGAACAGTGGGATGTCCAAGCAGCCTTATTTCAGTACTAGTAGTGAATAGCATTGTTTGTGCAGCTGCCGTGCAACTGTGACAATGTCCCACTCAACATCTCAGAGGAATATTTGATTTAAGAGGAGAATTCCTGAACACCTCAGAATTGGAATTTTTTTGTGATGGTGATAGGCATGCTGGTATGAGGTGGATATCTGTCCTGACAACTTGGTTGGTGCTGACAGTATGTTTTAATGTGAGTCTGGTCTCCAGATTTAGTAAAAATTTGCAACTCTCACAAGTAGATTCAGATCATGGTAGTGGCAACTATTTGTTTGTAAGCATGAAACAGTTAGTACACTGCCTCAAGGTGCCTAATACTAACAGCTGAGCAAAGGTTTATGTGCTCACTGCAGTCTCATTGTTTAATGAAATATTTTGTTTACTGCCACTTTTTTTCACTAAATTTCTAACTGAATTGTCATCCCTTTCTCTAGAGAAAAATAAATAAGAAAAATAAATCTGCTTCTCTTTTTTGGAGATTTTACCCTTAGCATTTTTGGACCTGCTAAAAATTAAAATCAGTTGTTGTTGCTGATATGTTCTATATGATATTCCTATGGAGACTAAAAGTATAACTCAGTGGCCACCCCAGTTAGATTATATTGCCAATCTGTTCGATCCTAGTGCTCTGTGGAATGGAGACTAAGAATCCTGCGTTTAACTGAGGTGGAACAGCTAGCCAGTACCCAACTTTCTCCAGAATGAACAAATGTATCCACATTATTGTTTGTAAGTTTTCTTTCATGCAGTAATACTAAAATAACTATAATTTCTTAATTTTGCAGTACTGACAAAGGTTTTATTGCAGTGAATCTACCCTTTTCATTCAATGTTATAATTTGCATGGGAATACTGAGACAATTTGTGAGGAAATGCAGGCTAGCTACTGTTGAATTGAATTGATTTAATTGAATTTGTACGGATTGTTCAAAACATGAACATTTTCTTTCATGCAGTAGTACTAAAAGTACTATAATTTCTTAAGTTTATAGTACTGACATAGCCTTTATTGCAGTGAATCTACCCTCATGCCATGTTAAAGTTTGCATGGAAATATTGAGACTACTTGCAAAGGAATGCAGTCTATCTACTGTTGAACTGAACTGATTTAATTTAATTTGTATAGAATAAGTGTTCAAAACATGTATCTTGACCAAATAAAATAATGTAAATAAATGACAAAAACAGAATACCTATATGTAACTATAACAGTGACTAGAAAAAGCATGCACCAGTATAAAACCTTCACTGACTGTACTTATAAAATGTATTTTAGAATATAGTTTGTCAGAAGGCATGCAGAGAAAAGGAACAAAATACTCACCACTAAAAGGTTCCATCTTAGCACTGATGAAGTAAAGCCACATAACTGATAGTCTTATATAAATGCTTTCTGATTTTAGTGTTAGTACATTGCCACAGGGTGCCTAATGCTAACAGGTGAGCAAAACATAGTTTAACTACTGACCTGCAGTCTCATTGTTTAATTAAATATCTTGTCTACTGACACTTTTTTCACTAAATTTCTAATTGAATTGCCATCTCCTCTCTAAAAGAAGGAGAGAAAAATAAATAGCTAAATAAAAAAAACAGCTTCTCTTTTTTGGAGATTTTACCCTTAGCATTTTTGGACCTGCTAAAAACTTAAATCAATTGTTGATGCTGATATGTTCTATACGATTTTCCTATGGAGACTAAAAGTATAACTCAGTGGCCTCCCCAGTTAGATTATATTGCCAATCTGTTCGATCCTAGTGCTCTGTGGAATGGAGACTAAGAATCCTGCATTTAACTGAGGTGGAACAGCTAGCCAGTACCCAACTTTCTCCAGAATGAACAAATGTATCCACATTGCTGTTTGTAAGTTTTCTTTCATGCAGTAATACTAAAATAACTATAACTTCTTAATTTTGCAGTACTGACAAAGGTTTTATTGCAGTGAATCTACCCTTTTCATTCAATGTTATAATTTGCATGGGAATACTGAGACAATTTGTGAGGAAATGCAGGCTAGCTACTGTTGAATTGAATTGATTTAATTTAATTTGTATAGATTAATTGTTCAAAACATGAACATTTTCTTTCATGCAGTAATACTAAAAATACTATAATTTCTTAATTTTGTAGTACTGACATAGCCTTTATTGCAGTGAATCTACCTTCTTCATGCCATGTTAAAATTTGCATGGAAATATTGAGACTACTTGCAAAGGAATGCAGTCTGTCTACTGTTGAACTTAACTGATTTAATTTAATTTGTATAGAATAAGTGTTCAAAACATGTATCTTGACCAAATAAAATAATGTAAATAAATGACAAAAACAAAAAGAATACCTTATATGTAACTATAACAGTGACTAGAAAAATCATGTACCAGTATAAAACCTTCACTGACTGTACTTATGAAATGTATTTTAGAATATAGTTTGTCAGAAGGCATGCAGAGAAAAGGAACAAAATACTCACCACTAAAAGGTTCCATCTTAGCACTGATGAAGTAAAGCCAAAGAACTGATAGTCTTATATAAATGCTTTCTGACTTCTGATTTCTGTCTTCTCAACTTAAAAAAAGACTAACCAAGGACCCATTCCTCCTCTGGTGCCATAAGCATGTCTTTTAAAATGAGAAATTGCTATACAAACCTTAGTGGCACAAATCCAATAGAATCTAAACTCATAAACATAATGCAAATGTCTTTTAATGTGCTGACAGACATGAGAGATACTCTACAAACAGTAGTCATAATAGTCATCTTTTATTTGTTTGCCTTCAAGAAGTAATCTCCTGAAAATTTTACATGTTGATGGTCAAAAGCATTTGTAGGCTTAACAAATACCAAATGCTGAGTATGTTAAGTATTAATATCTCAGTAAATGAACAGTAATGACCTTTAACTAGCTAACCATACCATGACCAAGTAATATACATATATTGCCATTCTGCAGACTCATACTGTCTGTTTAAATACATTTTGAGTTCAAATGTCATATTTCTGTCTTTCAGTCACTGATTTGAAAGAAGAAGCCTGAACAGCAACTTGTTGGGACAAAATGAATTAAGGAATGAGCTGTTTGCTCCTTCCATATGCCCCAACCATTGAAATGCTCAAGCTGAACTTCATAAAATCAGCAGTTAGGGTACTGATTGTTCAGAAATTTCCTGACTTTGAAGTGCACTCCTCTTGCAGGCTTGGAAAAATTGATGGTCGGCTAGTGCTTCTTCAAGGCAGGGCAGTTAAGTACCCTTCTGGACGGAACCTTCCACGATTCCTTATTTCTTAAGGAAATTGTTTATTTCATCTGATAATTCTAAATTTAGGGACTGCCACAAGACATTTATGTCAGAATACTTGTTTAGTCTCCATTTTAATTTTTGTGAGGGAAAACATGTTAAACAATTATGAAGTAATTTTTACAAATTAATATTTACATATGTGTGTCAAACATTATGGTTAGGGATCGGGAAACGTTTTTTGAGGTTATCACTGAATTATCTTTCATACAGCCGAGAATTGTCTGTCAGGACATTCACCTACTTACTCTTCCAAGCTTTGCGAGCCACATCTCAGACTCTTTCCATGGCTGAAACATGGAGCATGATATTAGTTCTTCAGTTCATTCCTCCACCATCGACAAGAAAATAATAAAAAAACAAGGACGTTCTTATCTATTAATGAGGCTTCTTGTTTGCCTCATCCACTAATGGGTGACTTTGCTATGGCCAAAGCTGGTTTTCTTAGACCATACATATTTTCCTTGGATCTAATTGATGTAGCTCCATGTGGTGCTACTAAGGAAGGCTGGGGTTCACCCTGTTTTAAAAGCATTAAAATATGTTATCATCATAGCTTACATTATGGTTGACAGTCAACAGCATGCCCTTAAAAAGTCTGGTAAAGTATATAAGGCACCTCAGATACATAAATATTTATTTCAAATCCTATATCTGACAATGTGCACTGATCTCTTTGACAAAATCATTAGCTGTCAAACAGTTTGTGAATGCTAATCATATTCATTCTGACAAAGATATGAAAGTTTTTGATAGATTTGGGAAAAATATTTTTTTCTTCTTCTACTTTTATTTAATCTGTAAGGCTCATATGTTAAAGTTCTGTTGGCTTCCTTTGAAAATATGAGAAAGTTAATTACTAATCTTCCTTCTTCAGAGAATAAAACTTGTCTGAATAGTTTAATTGCATCTATTTCTTAGGTAATCAAACATTCTCTAAAGAGTTTTGATGATTCTTAGTGTTGTATTTACAGGAGCTACTACTGGCCTGGTTATGAGAAGATATGCATGGTTATTTTCACTAGTGTCTATGTCAGATGAATGAGTTTTCAGAAACTAGAAATCCATATGCTCAAGACCATATTATTGAGTTTCCAAAAACTCAAACGTCAAAAAAAACCCCACAACAATCTACCATTTTTTATGTTTTTACAGGGAGCAAGCCCCGTGCACTCCCTGCAAATTATAGTGATTGCACTACAGTGAGGAAAAGGGTAAATTTCTTGATCTGCACTTTACCACAATTTCCATTCAAAGCTTCAAGTTTTCAAAAACGCGATCATATGGTCTCAACCATATGAATTTCAGGTTTCTGAAAACTCAATGAACTGATAGGGACCTGTTCACAAATCTTACCTGAAGATGTCAAAGCTGAGATTTTAAACTCTCTCCTTGACAAAGAGGTATTATATAGGTCATCTGCTGCTGCTGAGATCTTGAAAAAGTTTTGATGGAAACAGGAAGTTAATTCAGGTGTTACCCAGATATTTCAGCCTTCTTTTTCAATACGTGTTAACAATTTTCCCTCCATTTCTGGACTCTTTTACAGGGAACGAAAATAAACAGCCTCAAGAAACAGAATTTCAAAAAACAATGACGAGCTGGCTCGAAAGATAAAGGGTGGAGCTTTCCAGGACCAAGGATAGTGCAAAAAGCCACAGTGACTATCTCTCCCTCATAAATTTTTCTTCCTCCTACACCATCAGTCCTTTAAATCTTTGCAAGACTATAGTTTTGCATTTTCCTCAGTGGCATTAGATAGCCTCAGACAAAATTTTCCAAAATTCAAAATACTCTCCCTTAATTTCTTATTACCTTCCATACTGCCTCTCAATTTTGTGGTAACATTAGATGAGATTCTTATCAAGACATTCGAATTCCAAAGATTTCAAACTTTTTTTAAGATTTTCTGCATCTGGTTTACATTTCAGTTCTCTGTATCACCCTTGGATTATCTACAGTACTAGCGGTATTTTCAAAGTTTCTTAAATAGTAATAATTCATTCAAAATATGAAGAATTTTGGACCCAGAAAAGGATCAGTCTAGGATTCCAAGTGAATATTCAGAAATCTTCTCTGATTCCTTTTCACAGACTAGTATTTTTGGTATACCTTCGGTGTATATCCCTCAAAAGGGCTTTTCTTCCTTAGGACAAAATAGAAAAGATCCTCATTTCTACCAGTCAGTCAGTGACTGCAGCCACAGAATACCTCAGAATTCTAGCTTTCTTGGCTTCAATGATTCTCACGAATCCTTTGGCAGAACTTCACATGAGGAAAATGTTTTTTTTCAAATTAGTTTGTACTAAACACCAGCTCCTCCTCCTGTCTTTTCATATACTTATGCTAGGATTTGTAAAACAGGAGTTCATTTGGTAGAATGACCACATATCTTTCAGTTCTGGTCTTCCCTTCTCCCTTCCAGCTCCCACTTAGTCTCAGACTTTGCTTAGGCAGTGGTTTCCATGGGAGTGAAAGTTTAGGGCCTGCGTGACAAACAGAGCATATCAAAACACATACATGTCCAAGAGCTAATGGCAGTAATAAACCCACTCAAGTCTCTAATTCATCTTTGGACTCCAAGACCTCTACAAGCTATCACCTAGAATACAGCAGTGATGCAGTATATAAACAAATGATGGAAACCAGATCCTACACCATTTGCAGACTTGCTGTCTAGCCTGGGATGCAGCAGTTCAACTAAATCTGATACATCAGCCTGCATGCATTCTGTCAAAGCAAAACATTATTGAAGGCAAACTGAGCAGAACCAAGACAGACCCTCAAGAATGTAAATTGAAACTGTTGGTCTTCTAGGAGTTGATTCATTTATGGGGAAAATCTTCAAAGAGATCTATTTCATTCCATTCACAACATGCAGATGAAGAGCTTCTACTCGAGGATTCCCTGCAAGCAGGCCTGGAAGACAGTTGTCTTTCCATTTCCTTGACATATACCTATACCTATACCTTTCCACCTTTTCCACCAATTTTCAGTTTCATTCTAAAGATTCAGAAGGACTCCCCAAAGATAATTGTGGTTATTTTCTTTTGGCTTAGCAACAGCAGTTCACCCATCTTTTGAAAATGCCCAAGCACAATTACCACAAGCTTTTACACAGACTGTACTTGCTCACAAAAGACAGGGATTATTTGATATATAATTACTTGAACTCTCTTCAATTGAGTGCCTGGATGATATGATTTTAATACCTTTTATGGGACTTATTTTGTGAGAATGTGCAGCAGGTATTAAAGGAGGGAAAGAAACCTGCTACTAGAAAATCCTATATGGGTAAGTGGAAATGATTTTCTAGATAGTGCTATAGTAAGAACCATGACCCTTTTAAGGCCCAGTTGCCTCTGATTCTGCAAGATTCATGTGAGTTAGTAACATCTGGCCTTCCTATCCAGATTTATCTTTTGGCCATATCGCTTGCCTGCCCACAGTCTAACAGTCTCAAGTCAAGCAGTTTCTGAAAGAGATTTTGCATCTCTGATAACCACCAAAAATGCTTCTTATATGAATAGGCAGGAAAAAACAAACCAAAGATAGTAAGACGTTTTTCTTTTCTGTTTTGGAGCAGGTGCCGAAGGACTGTAGAGGAGGTAATTATATGAACTCCCTTGAGAAAAAGGAAACACTTTGGCAACTTAAATTAGGGGCAGACAAATTGCCAAGAATCAATGATTCTATCAATATTAAATGTTTATTTTAAAAAACTAAAAGGCCGAAAGCAAATAAATAATATAACAATATTTTTATCACAATTGGTATTAGTAGATATTATGATTTTTTTTTTAAATAGTGAATTGCTTGATACTGTTTTACTTAACTGAATGATTATTTAATTAAATATATGCTTTCATTAGTTGTTAAGGGTTTAAAAGGATTTTATTTATTTTGTTACATTTGTTCAGAAGAAGTCTGTTTATAAGATGAAAGCGAAGATTAAAAATTCTTAATGCTAGATTTTAGAATTAACTGTGGTAATTTGCTGTAGATGCTTCTACTGTTTATATGTGTAATGTTAATGGAAGAACAAGTAGTGTTATTTATTTATTTAACATTTATTTATTGGGAAAGTCTGACTTGGAACAAAGCCAATTTTCAGTGGAGGCCCAGAGAGAAATGCTCCAAATGCATGTCTTTGTAATGTGAGAGGAAATCAGAGCACCCAGAAGAAATCCACATGAACGGAGGGAGGACATGCAGACTCCGCACAGAAGCACCCCCCCAGCCGAGCATCGAACCAGAGAACATCTTGCTGTGAGGCGACAACGCAACCGCTGCCCCACTGCACCATCCCTGCACCACTGCACTGTCCAATGTTGTAATGTTATGTTGTATTTGAGGGGTGTGGTTTGTGGGGGTTGTAGAGTTACAGATTTGTGGGGTGTAGCTAGTCTGGGATTTGGAAGGATATCACCAGTTAGTTTTAGTTTGAGGAGCTATGTTGGGTGTAGGATAAAGGTTTAAATTTAATTTTAATTTTAGTTTATGTATTGTGCATAATTTAAATTTTAGCTTATGTATTACTGGGGTGTGTAAGTGTAGATTGTGTTTGAAAAAGTCTGTATTATTGGAAGTGTTTAAGGTGGATGTTATATTTGTAGAATAAAGGGCTGAATGTGCTACAGCATGTTGGACAGTGCAGATAGTATGACAGTGATGGGTTGTGTGCAAGTGTGAATGTAAAGGCAAATAAACTGTGCAGACCACCACTGTCCTAAGTAAAACACTATTTAATTAGGACTAAGTAAAACAATAAAAAACAATAAAATCAGTTCACAGGCAATATTGAACAAATATAAGCGCTTTCGGGTTCTGCCCTTCTTCAGACAAAGGAAAGAACAATTAATTCTGTATTTAAACATCCAATTTACTTCAAACTAGCCAATAAAAACTTATATTGCACCCTCCTTTCTCTGAGGGCGGGTTTCATAGGAATATATACATTAAGTCCTGGTGTTCTATGAGCAAATAGCTCAATGATCCACCTTACTTCCTCTCTTTCAGTAATATCACCTATATTACCCCTTCTTTTATTAAGTGAAATATTACAAATAGCTCTAAATTTAAACTGATGACCACTATTGCTCTCTGTGTGTTTGTAGAGGGCATTATGTATATTGTTAGATTGCACACATGTACAAATTAAGGCACCAGCCAGGGAACAGAAAAGGCACTACATTAATAGAAAGGGCTTCTACTCTGTTAACTGCCAATTTCTGTGTAATGCCAGGAAATCATCTTGAACATGTGTGCTGGCAACCAAGGCAGTTACCACAACTCAAATATGTGGTGCACCTCCCAACTAAATGAGATGTTCACTAGGGGGATATCCCACAGGGTCACCTACTAGGGGATGCAGGGTATGCACTGGAACTGTGGTTTATGGCATCCATCAGAAATGCACACACACCTGCTGTAGAACACCTTAATGAGGCACATGCTCAAAGCAGAAATATCATAGAGCATGTGTTGGGCAGCTGAAGTTGTGATTCCAGTGCCTAGATACATCTTGTGGAGCCCTGCAGTACAATCCACAGACATGTACTGAAATATTCACAGTATGTATCATGCTACACAGCATCATCCTGAGAAAACAGCTTCAGCAGGATCAACAAGAGGAAGGAACACACATCCCACCACCAGTGGCAAGATCACCACAGCCACATGAAGGTGAGGAGTAAGAGGGGTATAGGCAGATGGAGCTGTGCTCAATATGCATTTGCATTGGCTAAAAGATAAATGCATAACACACTCAGTCACAACCTAAGGGCCTAAAACCTTCCTCCTATGCACAGACATATAGTAACATTGATGCCAGTCAACTGTCACAACCTTTATTTCCCCATGTATTGACTGTGTACTGCTTGCTCCAGAGTGAGCCCTGTACTAAAACAGTTGCAACTGCTGGATTTACAAGGTAAGTGTTGAACCTGGAGTGCATTGTGCCTGGGTGGCATAGTCCTAGATGTCCTAAAAGACAACAGAAGGATAATACAAGTATCACATAACTACAAAATAACTGTTCCCAGATAAAATATAAAAAGTAGCATTTCAGTATTAACCACTGGAGAAACATAAAACAGTCTAGAGAGTTGAAATATGAAGAACAGGATAGATGCATAAAAAAAAGAGAGTAACAATAGCAACATATCTTTTTTTGTGCCATAACAGAAATGCAGCTTTGCTCCCCCATCCCCAAAAGAACAGGCAAATGACACGTTTTGCTAACAAAACATCTTTAAAATGCTAAACGTTATCAAATGAACTGTCCCTGAAACATGTCTACAGATTTAACCTAGAATTTTCCATGTTGAGGTATTGCCAATCATGTATACCTGTGAAATGCCCTGACAAGCATGCCCATGCAATCAGTACACTTCTAAGTAATGCATACAGATAAAAGTATAAAAGCCTTTGCTAATATAAAAAACATAAACTTTTAAACAGATTTGTCTTATTTATATTTCAGCATATGCAGTATGTAGCTGAGAAAATGCAATCATTCCTTCTCATGTTCAGTAATCCTCTGTGCAGATATATCCCAAACTAATAGCCTCTTTTCTATGTTCTCCACATAAACAAGTCTCCTCACCTTCAGTTTCCTTAGCTACATGATTGCCTTTTTTATGGTGTAGATTCAGGGCTGTCAGCGCAGCAAAGGTGCAAATGAGGTGTGAACTCATTAGAATTGCTGAATCCAACTTGGCTCCATGTATCAGATGTAAAAATAGTGCAGGCACTCCCTCAGTATATGTTTTTAATGGATTGCAACTGTGAATGCTTACTAGTAGGGAGTAGGTAAACACAACAGCAATGCAGACTGTGTTATATCCACTGAGTATGTCACGTTAGACTTACAAAGTGTTAGATGTAATTTTATCAAGGTTGGAAATGTAAGTAAGCATCACACAATTCAGAGGTTCTGCCCATTATCATGCAAACTCCCCTTCATTTGTTGACAACTTCATCTTATATTACTGACATTTAATATCCTGACACATTTTAAGGACAGTGATATAGAATGGCTTCCTGACTGCATGTCTCAGATTACTGATCATATAAGAGAAGAATGACTAACAGAGAGAGGTATGACAGAGTTGCATATTTGCAAGCAATATTCATAACTGGCTGTGTGATCACAATATGTCACATATTTACAATACAGCCATATGTTGCCTTCCACCAAGCACTGCAACCCTCATGTCTCAGTACTTTTTTCACACATATATCAGTAATACTACAGACATTAATATAAAAAGGTTGTATGATATGTAATGTACATGAATCTGTTAATATGGAGAAATAGAACTATTGACCCATAAGCCTAAAAACCCTTATCTGCAAGGCTAGTTAAGAAATCAGCATGGACCTTATCCATAGGACATAGTGACCCTCATATGTTCATAGGTTCATAAATTAGTATTAAGCTAACTGCCCTTGTGAGACATTTTAAGCCTAGCCAATTATCCATTGTAAGACTCAAACTATGCACCTTGTGTTTGTAAGGCAAACACCTTAACCATTAGGCCACCCTCCCACCCACACAATTGACCTGTCCCATTTTGGTTTTGTCATGGGTAGATCTTGCTTGTTAAACCTAGTGGACTTCTTTGATACTGACCCCAAAGGCCTAGATGAGGGATAACAGGATATACAGCCTGCATTGAGTTATCCAAGGCCTTTGACACTGCTACCTATTCAGGCATCAGAGAAAAGATCTTCCATCTGGGAATTAACCCATACATTACTAGAAAGATAGCAAACTGGCTCACAAATGGAACATATACTGTCAAAGTTGGGGACTGTACCTCTACCACTAGACCTCTTACCAGTGGAATACCACATAGATGTGTGCTGGGCCCTCAAATGTTTGGAAATTATTTCTCTGAAGTCTAGGCAAAGGTAGATAGCCTGTGGCTTGCCAAGTATGCAGATGACTGTCAAGTGGACACAGTCATATAGAGTCCCCCAACTATGTTAACATATCACAGAAGGGGCTGAGACAGACAAATGACTGGTGCCAAACTCAAGGATTGAACCTTACAGCAAAAAATGCCTCATTGTCCCTGTGATGATAGGAGGTACTGCCAACCATGCCAGGGAACAGTAGAGCTATATGACTTGGGCCAGCACAGCTAGCTGGAATTTTATAAATAATTGTATGTCATTAGTATATCAAACTGAGCTGTACAGATGCTTGTGCTGGAAATGTATTTGTGAGCTTTGCTTGTAATTGTGTTAAAATGTATCAATGGTGCACCCTGCTGAATGTACATGTATTATGGTATATGGATTAAATGTGTATGTTTTAATAGAGGACACTGGCACAGCAATGGTTAACCAGCTAACTTATTTTAAGAAAAATGAAGGAAATGTAAATGAGCTGTTAAATCATTGAAAGGAACCCCACAGTGCTGAGTAGGCACAGAGATGGTAGTTCTGGTAGCAGCCATTATCTGTTAGTTTTTGTAAAGAAGGTGGGAAGTGTTGTAAATGTTTCTGGCTCCTAGGCATTGCCATAAAAGCTCTAAGTGTGCATTATAGCAGTCTTCTAATGTCCTGTCTCAAACTTCAAAAGGAGATATTGTGGGAACCTAGAGACTAGTAACCAAATAAGATAATTCTGCAAGTCATCTTGGATATTATATTTTACAGGGACTAATCTTAGAGGATGAAATATTCTGTTTGGAAGCCTGTCTAGGACGATTGCTCATGTATTTCATCTCAACTTTCCCAAGTACATTATTAAGGAACAGTATAACTCTCTTAGATTCAGTCAGGAATGTAATGAAGCTTAGTTCAGAGATTGTTTTTCTACATCCGTATGAGGCTGTCCATTCAATGCTGTTTTCAATATTTTCTTTGATTTGAAATCTGTGGTTCACTGTGAATATATATTCAATATATTCATGTTCGTTTATTATTTATTATTAAATATATTTAAGACTTTTAGTGTGGCTGATTCTTAGTATCTAAGTTTTGAGAGTACTTATATTTACTTGGTGACACTGTGTGGGCCACTCCAGAAGGCCTAACCATTCTTGGTGGACTGCTACCATTTGTATTAGTATTAACATTGTGTAGTTTAACTGGACACTCTTTGGCAAGGGCCTTAGATTAGCTGATTGTGAAGTGTCTGGTGACAGTGATAACTACCTTATACTCTGAGAAGAAGGGGCACAACATGTAAATATGTGCCAGTCTTTCCTAGGTGTGTGTGTGTGTGTGTGTGTGTGCGTGTGTGTGTGTGTGTGTGTGTGTGTGTGTGTGTGTGTGTGTGTGTCAGCTACTTGGGGCAGGGACACAAAACAGTGGGTTTGCAGAGAGGGAGCTGGAGGACTTAGACACTCGGCTGAGGACCTAACCCTATAGCTGTACCAGTGCGAAGTCTTATTGAGGATCTGGAGGGAGACAGATATAGAGTCATCCATACCCCAGGATGAGTGTGTTCCCTGTGTGCTCTTGAGGGAAATTGTACTTGATGCAGAGAGATCTGCATCTGGAAATACTGAGTGTATTCATTTGTATTCCAAGTGCACGTCCCTCTCCAGTGTCAGTGGTGAGGATTTAGACTCCTTGATTACTGGCCCAGCATGGGAAGGACACATAGTGGTGCCCATCAGATATTGGCAGCAGTGGTGGGCATCACAGTCTCCTTTGGCAATGAAATACCCCTGCTAATTATGATATACATGCACCCCTGTAAGCTCAAGTACAGCGTTGTGAGACTTAGGAACACATGTTGATAGCAATCTACACTTCAATCAATATGTGTCAATAGCAGTGAGGCACACATTCTACATCATGCACCTCATAAATAAGGTCATCACATCCAAGACCAGGGAGGTCATAGCTCTGCTTTAATCTACCCATATCAGATCACTACCTTCTGTTTGTACATCACCAGACACCTGTAGCGACTGGAGAAAACACAATGGTTGGTGACTGGGAGAATTCAGGGCCTTCAAAACATGACATACATGGAAAGACTGTAAGAGCTGTCACTACACTTCGTATAATGCAGACTGCTGAGAGGTGACCTATGCCTGGGCTACAGAGCAGTACTGGAAATCCTGGACATCTGTAAATCAAATGGGACAAGAATTACTTTCTCCAGGGATCTCAACATAGCCTGTGACATAAATAGGATATGATGGGGAGACAGATATATGTCCCAGTGATTGTCACTCCTCTGTAATAGGCTACCATTGCATGTGAAGCAATGCTCCTCAATGACCCTATTCAAGAGCAACCTTGACAACTGTATGGGTAATTGTAAATTCACCCCTGGGGTGGCACCTATGTCCTTAATGAACAGGGCCAGTCCGTGCTGATCACAAAATCACTCTGCTAAACATTACCATATAACTATGATCAATAACATTACTTGAGGTTTTACACAGCTAGGCTTGTAAATACTCTAGGGTCACTAGGCTAGTAACCTCCTATGAACCTATACAGGCCTCCCAACATCTTATCTTCAACATGCCCTACTGATGTCATCCACTATAAGTTGATCTTCAGTCTTGTAAAAATCAGACTTGTGCCATGGTGCTTGCATACAGTACTGAATTCTGTAGTCTGTGTACTTAGATAAGCAGTGGTTCTGTTCTCACTGCAGTCAACTGTGTGTGCCTAGCCAAAAGAGCATAAGTGTTTATCTTGCATTTAATGTAACAATCTCATGGACTGACAGTATTCTGATACTTGCAAATGCCTACACATCCATTTCATGCAGGCCTCCCAACATCTTCTCTCCAACATGCCCTGCTGATGTCATCCACTATAAGTTAACCTTCAGTCTTGTAAAGTCAGACTTTTGCAGTGGTGCTTGTGTAAAGTACTGAGTTCTGTAGTCTGTGTATTTAGATAGGTAGATATACTATTCTCACTGCAGTCAACTGTGTGTGTGTGTGTGTGTGTGTGTGTGTGTGTGTGTGTGTGTGTGTGTGTGTGTGTGTGTGTGTGTGTGTGTGTGTTTGTGTGTGTGTGTGTGTGCACTTACCTGACATTACACAGAGCCTTTTACGCCAGCATGTGGAGCACTTCTATTGCCATATTTTCTTCACCAGACTCTGCTGATGTCATCAGGTATAAAGTGTTGTCTGAGACACTTCAAGTCAGACTTAAATTTTGGCACTTGCTTTAAATACAAAGTTCTTTATTCTGTGTGCTTAGATAGGTAAGGGTTCTCTTCTCACTGCATTCAACTGGGCTTTGTGTGTGCACTTGCTTGACATTGCAGAAAGCATTGTACATCAACAAGGACACTGTTATTGGCATATTGTCCTCAACAGACATGGCTAAGATCATTAGCTATATGTGATTTGTGGATGTGCACTTTTTCCACTAGGGCAGGGTCAGAGACTGGCCTGGAGGCTAGTCAGAAGGCACCTCATCCTATGCAATACAGATTACAGTGACATGTATTTCAGTCTATCCACATACATCATAGCATGGTTTGCATACATTGTGGGTTCTTGGTGAGTAACCTGTGTGGTCTCTCCAGCTGCTGCATGTGTCTGGTGAGGTATTTGAAAAAGACAGCATTATACTCTATATTAGTGCTCTGATGAGGTTTGAGTATAGAGCTGTAATATAATCCTAAGATCTGAATACGATGGTGTGACTTATGATGTGTGCAACATAGGCTTTCAGTACCAGTGTGGACACTTGGTGGTCAAACTTCAGAGTTCTATGTACATGTGTTCCCAGTGCTTGCATCACTAGGTTTCAACATAGAGGAACTGTTGTCAATGCTGTGATTATCAGGGAATTTCATTTTGCAGAAGGCTAAAGCAAAGACCCATTTATGCATTTATTTGTAGACCATGTGGCTTTGTCACCAGTCATTTGTCTGTGCTATCCTGTAGTATATCATCATATGACAAATTCACCACCGTAACAGGAACAGGCAAGCAAAACCTGAGGGCAATGCTACTCAATGCTAGAAGTCTAAATATCAAAATGCACTCACTCGAGGCACTCCTTAAAATGGAGAACATCGATATCTGTGCAGTGACTGAGACCTGGTTCAAGGCTCCAGAAAGCACCCCTGCACTACCAGGCTATAACTCATACCACACTTTTTGGCCATGTAACCTGAACCAAAACACCAAAGGCGGAGGTGTGTCCATATTCATTAAGGATATCCAGACCTCCAGGCTAGTTGCTCAGCATAATGCATCCGAGGTTATCCAAGTGCAACTAACTCTGGGTAAAACTGCAATCCAAATTGTAGCTTGCTACAGATCCCCCACCATGCCCCAGGATTCCCACTCCTCTTTTCTTGATCTGCTGGAAAATATTAGGGTTCAACCAAACACCCTAATAATGGGCGACTTCAACTTCCCCACCATTAACTGGGAAAACTACTTGTGTACCAACTTCTTAGCTCAATGCTTTCTGGAATTCATAAACTCCAATGCCTCATCATAAAAGGGTTCTCATCCAGGAAAAAAAAGGTCATTGTTCCCCTCTACTCGGCACTCATTAGACTCATTATAGAGTACAATGCCCCTTTTGGAATGTACCTCACAAGACATCTGCAGCAGCTGGATAGGCCACAGAAGTACCTCACAAAGAGGATTACTACCCTCAAACAAATCCCCTACACTGACCATCCCAAAAAACTCCAGATTTACTCCGTAGCATATCGCCTACTCTAAGGTGATCTCTACTTATGTCAAACCCAGAGCTGTTGGACATGCTACACCTAAAGAAATTCCAATCCCTCTGAGCTACATGCTCTAGAGACCTAAACCTTGTCACCAAAATAAACAAGACATGCTGGAGGGATAGATTCCTGTCCCAGAGACTTTCCATACTCTGGAACAGGCTACCCATCTATGCCAAACAAAGTTCTTCATTAGCACTCTTCAATAAAAATCTTGATGAGTGGATTGGAAATAGGAAATACACCCCGGGGATCACTTCTGTGTCTCTGCTCAACAGTGGCACAGGAAAATAACCTTCTTGGGTGGCGTAAGCCAGGGAACCTTGTTGGCTAGGCTTGCATAGGCCCATGGGCCAATAGCCTAGTACCTACCTATGAACCTATGAACCTATAGGTGGACTGAATGGCTGCATCCAGTATGCTAGAATCAGCAAATGCAGTAAGCCAAAGGCTGTATACTTTAGCCTGAACTGTCAATAAATAGATTCCAAACAGGAAAGGGTGACAGCTCTACTGGTGTAGGTTAATTTACCAACTTTCACAGTATTTGTTCTGTCAGTGAGCCATTTAATTACCCATCTAGTGACATGAGGTTTAATCCTCAGGTATAAGAGTTTCTCAATGATTCCTGCATCAGGAATTGTGTTCAAACCTAGGCCAGTTGAAGATAGCCAGTATGCACTGTTTTGTCTACATCCAGGTCTATCACACAGGATCAATGGGCTTAGACAACATTACAGACTGCCTGTCACATGACTCATAACATGCATCTTCCTGATATGGTTGAATACACACTTCAACACACTATCCACACAGACTATGTTGCTCTAGAAGGGTGTTTTCAACATGCATCCATGTGAGTTGGTGGTGGACAGCACATGATAGATGCATGTATAGACACATCCTGCCTCTCCTTACCTGTGAGGAACACTAACATGTCATCATGGACCTTTTCTAAATGGACACTAGTGATATCCTGGCTGTGTGCAACAGACCTCTGTGAGTTCTTAATGCTACATCATGTCTGTTACATCTGTTAGATATCCTCAAAGAGATCATTGAGGGCATGCATGTTGACAACACTATCAGCCTTTTGAACTTGACAAGGTCAAGGCATTTGACACAAATCCACACTGAGATATTCACGCAACACTGCCAGACGTGGCCATATACACCTATATCACCAAGTGGGTAGACCTGTGTATCATATACATGGCATCTAAATATGTTGACATGTGTGGAGTGACCCATATCTTGGGTTAATTGATCAGGTCTGTGCATCAGGGCTGCCTGATATGCCCTTTTCTGTTGGTTATTTAAGTGATGGACATCACAGATGACATACACATTCTGTATCCAAACAGCTGCCTGAAAGACTACAGATTGTGGGCAATCATTGACTCCAACTGTGATATCAGTATAATAAAGACAGTATCAACACACACCAAGGATTGCTGACAGCCATTACAACACCTGCAATGACAAGAAAACATATAGGGATTTGTTACATCAAGAAAACAAACACACAACCCAAGCATAATGTGGACATCACACCCTATAATCCAACCGGTAGGTATGTGACCTTTGTCCTAAGATAAATGATAAGTGGAACATCCACCAGCATGTGGTCACCATGCTGAATACTCCCTTGTATATAAAAGAACTACTGAGTATGTGAAGAACATCCACATCAGAGCCCATAATACCTCCATAGTTCACAGCCTTCATCACACCAATAACTGAGTACAGTGCACCCTTCTTCATGTACCTCCCTACACATCTTCCAGTGATGTGTAACTGAAGTGTACCATCTTTGTCACAGTGAGCTGTCACACATCTTATTAGCCATACCTAGATGTTTTTGTGGCATAAACATTAATGTCTGTTGGTGCAGAACCCACATCAAGTTGTTACACCAGATGCATGTGTGTTACCTGTTCTGGTGATGCACACAGTACATACATAGGTGTTTGACAACATTAATTGCATGGGTAACATTTGTGATAGTGTGGATTATGCTATATACAGTTCATATGCCATGCACTCCTGTTATCTAGGTGGTATTGATCATAATGTTGCATACAAGTAGAGCAGTGTCCCTCCTAACACCTCTAGCAGATGTTATGGTGCCAGGACAGTATGTGTGTGATTACCCTCATAGAGTGTGGACATATCATAATAGCTGTACAAGTGTGTTTGTGCAGAATCATCTCTGATCACGCTAAATCCCATATTTTATGTCAAAGGCATGGGATTACTGGTGGTATTATGCTGATATTGAACATGATTGTGCATGCTTCTTTTAATGTTGTCCATGAGCCTTTACCTCTGTCCCACTTGCTGAAGAACTCTACTGAAATTGCACTAATATTCATACAAATCAGTTTGCACAGCTTCATAATATGCTCCCTACCACGTATCTAACATCCCTGACAGATGTTAGATGATAGATGTCCTCTGCATTATTCATGTAAGGATGCTTATCTCAAACAGACATCCTCCACATTGTTATGTCACCTTGTATCAGATAATACACATTTTCACTGTGCAATCCCTACTGTACCAGATTGATATGTGATTAGTGTTGCTGCTACAACGGTCTTCCATTAACATGCCCTCATCTGCTGTACATTAGGTTGTTTCACCTGTCCTGGTTTCCTGTGTTCATTACTATAATTAATCTGTGTGTCCCTATTCAATGTGCACATTTCTCCTGAGTGTTTATTTTACATGGCAGTCCATGGACCCTTTCAGATCATTTACACAACCTCAGTACAGAATGGCAGGAATGGGATTTCACAATAATCTGCACTGTAGATAAATTGTTCTTTACTGTGTTTGGACCATATATTTAACTATCATACCTGCCAGCTGCCCAGATTTTCACAGAATGTCCAAGGGATTTTTGCCTTATATGGCTGTTGTTGTGTTCCTTAGCAAAGTTGTGGTTTTCGGCCATATCACTGGGATGATCTAAGGACTGATGTGACTCAATAATTACATACATTTGAGTATCATACTTCAGATCCTTCAGAATATGTATCTTAAAATAAAACCCTGGTTATTCTAGCACATTTCTAATGAGTAAATATGTCAAATATGTCCTTATTTCTGGGTCATTGTTTCAACATTATGTTTGCCTTTGTCCAAATGTCTTGCACTAAGAAATAGGGAGCTATCTGTTATGCTGGTGGTCATTGTGGCATTCCAAGGAAAACCACAGACCTTTGGTGCTCTGATTTAAACAGGATTGGTATCCGTGTTTGCTTACATGACTTTCTGGCCAGCAACACTGTTGCCAGCCATGAAACCTCACTTATTACATTTAAATGTGGTGCGTGGCAGGAATATGCAATGAGCGCTACTGCTTACCGCTCATCACCGTGCACACATGTAAACTCTGTGTAGGCTTCACGCGAAGCCTACACAGAGATTATTGAATCCTAGGGATAGTTATTGTTTAGCAATAATAATAAAGCATGAAAGAACATTTCAGTATAGTAAATACATAGCTGTGCAGGCAGTAACACTGACAAGGTTCAATGAGTTTAAGCTTAGGATTTTGGCAATGGCAGAAGAGAATTAGTGACATGGTATAGTAGGTATGATATACTAGCTATGAGGTGTACAGCAGGTGAGTTAGATCATTATAGCTGAAGCATATCAGTTTCAAAAGGATTTGAGTGTAACAGAATTCATGGCATCATATGACATAACAATTTTAGTTCCACTTCTTTTGAAACTGACACTTAGCTCATTTTTAAATTATTAAGTATCACATATTGTAGTATAGGTTAGAGGGAACTTGTTTCAAAAGCTTTCCAGTGTACACTGAGTAAACTATATCTCTGTATTTGCTTTCTGTTATCAGCATATTTGCTTTTTGCTAATGGGAAAAAAGTAAAGTCTCCTAGTGTATATCTAACGGTTTTTGGGTGGTACAGCAGAGGAGAGCATTGAATGAGGGCAGTCTGATGTATATAGAAGTCTGTGAGCAAAATTTAAATGATTCAGTGCCAAGCAGATGAAAATTTCTAGCCAGTTAAGATGTTTCAGAGAGACACGGTGATGGCAAATGCCCAATACTGAAGTAATGTATTCTGTTGTAAGATTATTGATGTTTCTGGTGCAATTAAAGGGAAATGCATGTATCTATCTGTAGATTAGATAGCATGTAATATGAAGTAAGTAAACTGTAGCCATGGTAATGCAGGGTGCGGGAATGAAGAAAAGCTCTGTTCAATAAAGTCTATGAAGTTTCTGGACTGACCTTGTAAATAAAATTTGATCCATGTTTGACAAATTATTACTGATTATTAATCACTCATCTTAGTAAGCACTTTCTGTGTATTGTATTTTTGTATGAGAGATTTGTCAGGAGAGGTAACATAAGCAAGCAATAATGCCTGACAGGGTGTGTGTTAATGTGTAATTAATGCCCGCCCAGGGGTGTTGTGAGGCCCAATGCCGGAGGTGGAGGGCCTCTACACCCCTGGAAGGGTGTTAATTATACATTAACACACATCCTGGAGGGCATTATTGTGCTTAGACAATGGGCTCGCTAAGACAATGGGCTTGTTGTGCTTTACTTGCTTATTTATTTTTTTAAGTACTATATTATTTTTTTATATATATTTTTAATGTAAAATAGTTCCTCCACCTACTGTTCCAAAGTTGCTGTAGTTGTATGTTAATGGTGCTGGAGAAAGCATTTTACATCAAATATATATAAAAAATAATATAGTGCTTGGAAAAAAAATAAGCAAGTGAAATACAACAGTTTTACATGCAACCCATTCTCTGTCCCATACACACATGCACAGTCTCTCCTGCTTTCACGCGAATACCTATACACACACAGTCTCCTCTGCTTTCATACACACATTCACTCACACAAGTTCTCTCACCCTCGTTCTCAATCTCCCACAGTCTCCAGCTGCTTTCATACATGCATTCACTCTCACTTGCTTTCGATCTCTCTTACAGGCAGTCTCCAATGCTTACATACATACATTGGGTCACACATCACTCTCACTTTCTCACACACACACACACACACACACACACACACACACACACACACACACACACACACACACACACACACACACACACACACACACACACTCACAGACCCACACAAACACACACACACACACACACACACACACACACACACACACACACACACACACTTGATCGCTCTTTCTCTCTTACATACACGCATACACACTTACACACTCAGTATTTTTGTTTTTTTTCTGTTTTTTATTTTACACTTGCTAAACATTAAAAGCGCTGCTTAGCGAGTGTAAAATAATGGCTTTCTCACTCTCACTTTCACTGACATGCACGCATACACTCAAATACAGACATAAACATACACAGACACACGTACCTTTTTTGTTAATGTTTTCTTTTTTTTTATTTTACACTCGCTAAACAGCAAAAACGCTGCTTAGTGAGTGTAAAATAATGGCGGCTGTTACGTTTCTTTAGTTCGAGCTGCACTGCAACTTGATGAGCTGCCGTGAAGTGTCAGACTCATTTTTACCTGGCATTACTTGTACATTAATACACTGCTGGAGAATGCTCATTCTCCAGTCCAATCAGGGTATTGATGTACAGTTTGCCCATTGTCTAAAGATGGATAGTTAATGATTCTAAGTTGAATCTAAACTGGAATCAAGTGGTAAGTCACTATTGCAGAACTGATTCTGTTTTGGGTAAAGCAGACTAGATGTAGTTTTGCTGGCATTAAAAGTGGAAAACTAATCTACTGAGCCAGAGCTTTAGAGACTGAAAGATGTTCTGAAATTTAAATATGACAGCAGATGGATTGGAATTGAACAACAAAATTTTGCCTAAAATGTAATTATATCATATTGAAAAATGCCTGGTGTTACACTGATAGCTGACATTTGCTGTTCTGACCCATAAATGACTTTGAGTAAATCATATTGATTTGCCTGGAACTGCAGTTTTGAATTATATTAATCTAATATGAACCAACTATGATGTTCTTCAGTTTTTTTAAGAAGTGGACAATAGAAGAAAAGAAATCAAGTTATGTTACATCCTTTTGCCCTTATATTACCTTCTGTACCAAGCACTTAATTACATTTCATATGCTTAATTAGAAAGTAAGAGCCAAACAGCTCCACTGTAAAATGAAGTTTATGACCAGCTCATGATATTGTTTGCTTCATAACAGTAATAATTCCTGTAGCTAGTTTGAAATTACAAACCTCTGCTGGAGAAAAACAAATTAAAGAGGTAATAGATTTATTAAGCCAGGCAAGCTTAACTAATCCTGGCAGTTAAATAAATAAGACTGCAATATTCTTCCTCTGGCAGTCAGTGTCTGGCAGCAAAAACAGATTCATTATAGTGAATAATATGACATCCCATTTTTGAAGGTTACAAAAAGCAGTCACTCATTACATCACCAAATAATGCCAAATGTTTATCATCCATCCAGACATTAACCATTAAAAACATCATAAAAGAGCATTAGTAGTTTCTGTGTGATCCTACCTTGAGCCACAAATCAGCCAGGTAGAGCACACAGACATAAGATAAGCCACACCACTCCATAGCATCCTGTTCCACACAGCCTTCTGTGGAGAGATTGCTAAGAGCTTTTTAAGAGCAACTAAAACAAAGGAACAGATATTTAATTCAGTGAACAGAAGTGGAAAATGAGGACCTATTATAGCTTTGTATCAGTAGAGTTTGATTATGGAAAGTCCACCAAATAAAATCTGAAAGTATGTTTTACATTACTAAAGATTATATTGTAATTTTCTCTTTAGCACAAAATTAATCATTTTGCATCAACTTTTAAAGTTAATTATAAACTGCAGCAGATCAAGCTGACATAAACTTTAAGAGAAGTTATTGTACCCAGAAAGAAAATGCATAGCAATTTATTTATTTATTTGTTAACTTGTTTGCCTGTCAGTTATCTTAAGATGGTATAGGTTTGTGCCACTGACATTTATTGCAGGTTTAAGCTATCCTTGTAACGCTCTGATATGATGGTTCATTGTGAGAAATATCACTGGCTGAGCAGGCAGCACATTCATCTTTGATGCTGGAAAATCAGAATAGTGTAGGTTCAATTCCTAAACAAGATCCTTGTGATTTATTTTTTTCAATACTGGCACTGCAATCACTCCTAAGTGTACCATCTTTTTAATGAGATGTTAAACTGAGTTCAGATCTGCCAAATCTGCTGGAAGCTGAGGTGGGTGAAAAAGATTGTCTGGTAAGTGTTCTTTATCAGAAATATACAACATTTGCAAAATATTTGCATCCAGATAAGAATAATTATACATAGTTTTCTTTTTCATAGAAAGAGGAAAAATGAACACATTTAAACCACTATCCTTTTGCCATAACCATAATATTTTTGCTTCCTTGCTTCTCTAATGTACCTTAGAGAATGGGCAAACTATATATTAAACCCTGATGGGAGAACAAACATTCTGCAGCAGGGTAATGTACAGAAAATGCCACTGAAATATGAGTCTGATGCTTCATGGCAGAATATTAAGGTGCCGGGGAATTTGGACTGTAATGAAGCCAACAGTCGTCATTATTTTACTCTTGCTAAATAGCATTATTCCAATTTTGTGAGCATTAAAATTAAAGAAATGGAAAAAAAAATAAAAAGTGTGTGTGTGTGTGTGTGTGTGTGTGTGTGTGTGTGTGTGTGTGTGTGTGTGTGTGTGTGTATGGGAGTGATGAGATAGAGAGAGAGAGAAAAAACGGTCAAGCAGTGGTAACATGTTAAGAGGTATACATACTTCTCAACTTCTTAGCTGAAGAAATCTAAATTAAGCCTAAAATGGATGGGGGAGAAAAGGCTCAAAAACGGGGACACATTTTAAATATTGCTCATAAAAACTTAGAAGGTTGCTAGAATAAAATGCTTTGTTATAGCATGTATTTTCTAAATGAATCACAGTTTGAAACTCAGATGTATGTCATTATTTAACAACTTTAGTCCTCAATGATTTGGTAGGGCGGCCACTGTGGTGCAGAAGATAGCATTGCCGCCTCACAGCAAGAGGTTCAATCCTCAGCTGGGGTGCTTTCTCTGTGGAGTTTGCATGTCCTCCTTGTGGTTGCGTGGGGTTCCTCCGGGTGCTCCGGTTTCCTCACACATCCCAAAGACATGCTGTAGGTGGATTGGATACTCTAAATTGGCCCTAAGCGTGAGTGTGTGCCTTCCGTGGAAGGTTGGGCACTGGGCTGGCAACTCGGCACTTTAAAAACTGCATTGCCAATCATGAGCAGACAGGTGATCTGCTGTGGTGACCCCTAACCGGGAAAAGCCAAAAGACAAAGTCCTTAATAATTTAGTGTCAAAACAAAAAAAAATTATGAGGAACAGACCTAAACAAATATGGACAGTCTTTGAAAGTGTAGAGAGTTGAGATTTATTGAGAGAGGAAATGTTTACTTGCCACCATTATTAAATAAGGGGTTTAAACCTTTATTTGTGTGTGTGTGTGTGTGTGTGTGTGTGTGTGTGTGTGTGTGTGTGTGTGTGTGTATGAAAGGGAGCATGTGTAGACATTAAATACTTACCAAACATATATTTTATATATAAAATACTTCCTCCAACAGTACTTACACGTACTAGAGCAAGTTTGAACCATTACTCAGATGCATAGCTCTCAACCTCTTATCCCAAAAAATCTAGGCAATGCCAAAAATAATAGGGGGGCAAAATCCCCAAAATAGGGATACATTTTAAATATTGCTTCTTCAGACTTACAAAGTTGCTAGGATAAAATTATCTTGTGTTACCATGCACTTTCTGAGAAATATGAAGTCTGAAACTCAAATGTTTGTCATTATTCAGTGAATTCAGTCATCAGTGATATGTCCCAAAAATCCAGAAAAAAAAAAAAATCTAATGAAGATCAGACCAAAAATGTGAGGCAAAAATCTGGACATTCTGCAAAAATCTGGACAGTTGAGAGGTATGAGGAACTAGTTTACATAAAAATATATAAAAAAATATAATAATATAGTAATAAAAACAGTAAGTAAAACAAAACAATTTGACAGACAGCCCATTTTCTAAGTGCAATCATGCCCTCCAAGGTGTGTGTCACTGTGTAAATAATGCCCTTCCAGAGGTGAAGATGCCCTCCGCTTGCAGCTTTGGGCTTCAAAACACCCCAAGGTATGCATTATTTGCACAATAACACACACCCCCTGTTGGACATTATTGCTTGCAAGGCTTAATCCAAAATATCTCATGTGTTCTCCCCTTCCACATAAGCCATAAACACTTCATCAGAATTTTACCAGTTAGTCAGAATCATGGCTTGAAATGTATTCATGTGGACCATATGTAGTCATGTCCATGTTAATTTTAGTAGAAACATCTATGGTTAATTCTACATCACTCCTTCTCCAAAACTCTTAACTCTTTTACATAGTTAAAAAATCCTGAGTAATTGTTCATACTCTTGAATCAGTAACAAATTGCTTTTTTTCCATAGCAGTCTTCTCCTGCTGCATATTAGCATATTTGCCTTTGTTAGGAGCTAATACACTTTTAGCTTCAGCAAAAGTATTGTTACTTGCCTTAATTCTTATGCCTTTCAGTTTATAAATGCAATCAGTTTAATTCATCCTACAAAGTGTAATAGATTTCAGTATCTGACTTTTATACCACAACATCCAAGACTGATTTTTTTTTTTTTTTTTTTGCTTTAAGCACTTATGCATTTGGTTTACGTTTTGGTCTCAGTAAAAGTGCACACTTTAGTTCATATCAGGTCAAAAGGTGCACACCTTAGTTCACAACTTTGCCTCAGTACATGCCAGTATTTATTACTGTTCAGACACAGATTTCTTTCACAGAGAAAGAACCTTAGGATTTAGTTAGAAAAAAATACCTCTATCAGATATAATTTACTTCTGTTTCTTTTCAAACAGTGCACAACTGTACTCTTTCATTACAAAACAGAAACTCATTTTTCCTGTCAGTTTGTTAATGTCAGTATTTTCACTGTTTATTATCTTTAGTTTTCAATGCAATCAATTTTACTTTCTGCCCATTTTTGTAAATGCCAGCACAAGCACCAGTATCAAGTTTTTGAAAATTATTTGTGGTAGACACAGACAATAGGTGGTATCCCCAGTCACCACTCTTGAGTATCACAAACTTGATCACTGGCTGCCCACAATCACAAGAGAGGTGTGATTCACAGACATTAGCCACTCTTACATGAAACAGTTAGAATGGGCTTTAGAAAGTCTTATGCAAATGAAGGAATAGCAAGATAGAAATGAGAAGTGTGAGTATATTTCTACCTGTGAAAATGAGGTTGACTTCCTACCTTTTTTGATTTATAGTAACTTTCTAATGCATATCTGCTCGGACAATTTTCTGTTATAAAAAGTAAATACATGTTTCTATGCAGTTTACAATCAGTACCACAAGAAGGGTTGTATCTTCATTCGTCTTCATTCAGGCGACAGCCTGTGCACAAGAAACAAGTGCTGAGATGCATAGTATTCCCACCATTGTAAAATCATTTCCTCATAATGCTGGCTGTTTGTGCATGTGTCACTAACTGCAGAGTAATCCACCTGCTCTGGGGAAGGAGGACCTGCCAGTACCCTTTATGACTGTGTTCCACTGTCCTGAGGCTGTGTCATGAATATGAGACTGACATCATTGTCAACAGCCATTCTGCTGCCATCAGTCTGCTGGGAAACAACACAGTATGCAACTGTTTCTGGTGCTGACACTGTTAGAAAGTACACATTTATATTACCAATGTCACCTGTGACTGGCATATACTACATATATTATTACACTCTTATATGTATTGTTTGCTTAGGTGGTGTTGTAGCTGATGTTGATGAAGCCCCTGATGAGGAAACAGGTACCATAGCCGGCTTTAGGCACCAGCGAACCCTGCGGTCGCTGGGGGCCCCCGACCACAACAAGTTATCTTATCCTGATATTTTGTAACATGTCTGTCAAACCAACAAAAGCTAGTAGCATTCTTATATACTTAATAAACCACATGGAAAATAACTCTTATTTATATCTCCTTTAAAATTCAAAGATATTTCTGGTTTTAGTAACAGTGTTTTGTCAAGTAACCGGCATCAGAATTCCATTAAATATTTTACCACTGACATAGTGCCCCTGGCTTAGTTACATCCTGCTGTTGGACATATTCACCACTAAAACTAACTACATAGCCAGCTTTAGGTCCATGCTATACCCGTGGCTGCAAGCCTTAATCATCTTGTACTGTGTGGTAGCTCCACAAAAGCTGCTGCTGGTTGAGAAAAAAATAAGGAAGAAAAAATGTATTAATTTACTAATTATGCTCTTTAACCTGAACAGAGCTGTGATATGACCATGTTAAGATGACGTTGATAATGAACATAAACAAGGTAAGTGCTAGAGAGAGATCAGCAGCCCAGAGTGACTTATGACAGTGTAAATTTTGAATTTTAAGAAGAGCTGATACTTCTGATTTTCAGAGATGGTTTTCTCTTTCAGGAAGTTTTATAAGTACAAACAGAACACCATATACTATAACTATCAATTCCTTTGCTTAACAATTCAGTGCAGTCCCAAAAATAACAGTATAAAGGCTCAGAATCAGGACTACATTTTAAATATTACTCTAATTCGCTTAAAAAATGAATAGAATAACACCTTTTGCATCAACATGTATGTTTGGACAATAAGTATAAAACTCAAATGTCTGGATTGATTGACTGCAATCCTGAATGATTTACCAGCAAATCAAACTTTTTATGAAGAAGAAAGCAGAAGTATAAACAAAATCAGGGAAGGTGTGTGAAATCAGGGACAGTGACGAGTATGCATTACTCCTCAATGAGGTAAATAAGTGACTTACCCCTGCTGCTGTCTGACAACTGCTAAACAGCAGTCACTGATCTGGTGTGGCAGTACCAGTGTTGCACAATATATTGTTATTTCCTGAAATAACTACAAAACTAGTATTGCTATGGCTTATGCTTGTGTGTGTCTGCGTATGTATGTAAAAGATATCACTGATTTTTATCTGTGCATGCACCCAATAATGCCAGGACACAGACATTATTCTTCTGGGTATCAGTAAAAATGTACCTAACAAGTAATTATATTTCCAAAGTAAGACATAAGATACATCACAGAACATTCAGACATTTAGATATTCTTGGAGTCTGGTGGCCCCCACTCACCAGACCATATAAATGGATACTGGGGGCTCCCTTAATCATCATTGACTCTGTGGGGAACCTCAAAAAAGCTGTTGCTAGTTAATGAAAAATGAGGACAAAAATGTATCAATTTTCTGACTGAGCCGTTTAAAGTAAACAGTGTTGAGATATGACCCTTTTAGGATAAAGCTGATAATAGCCTCTGGTTTCAACCACACCCATTCTAAAACCAACTCTGCTCAAATGTGTATGCACAGAAAGCTGCTGTAGGTTATGGGGGGGGGGGGCTGGGGATTGTGTGGTTATTACAACTTTAATTTTCATCGCAGCCAAACCTTAGACATGTACACATGAAGTCATTATAGCTTGTGTTTAAGCTGAGGACAGTGTGGTCATTGCTTATTTACTTTTCTCACAGACCTCAGAGGTATAAAAAAAGGCTACAATTGCTTGTGTAGGGGTAGTGTAATGTCTAGGAGAAACAAATTAGAATATATTACTGAAATATTTCTCACAATCACACATCAGGCACATATACATGGGGCTGACTTTGAGGGTTAGGGGTCAGGAAGCATGCTATGTATACGTATATCAACAGTCACTTGAAATATATGTCTAAGGCAATTTAAACCTCTGCTTTCATCCTAGTCTAACACCAGAGGGATGTATACTCAGTGTCTTTTGTGGGGGGGGGGGGGGTTAGCGAATGAGGCAATATTCCCAGATAAGACCTATGTATTCCCATAACTGGCTTGTTAGTTTATTGTGAACTGCTATTTTGTCAGCTTTGAACATTAAGCCTTGGGCACAACTTATGTCTTCCTTGAAAGAAAAAAAAAATAAGACTGAAATTCTTTTCTTTTTCATGTTTTTGTTTAGGCCACTATTAGGGTAAAATGCTGAGAAAATGCTCTAAAATGCATCCCAGGGCACATATATAACCCCTATGACTTTGGGGGTACAAGCTTAATTGAGTTATTTCCTAAATGGTTATCACTGTGCTGTCTTGTTCAGAAAAGATGTGCTGAAAGGATGCAAGGAAAACTAAAGCTGAACAGCAACAGTGGATTTCTTTCCTTATATAATTTCTGTTCAAGCCATTATTGGATGAAAAAGTTGTGTAAAAAGAAAAAAAATGTAAAATGCACTTCAGAGTATATAAAAAGTTATGGCTTCTTGACGAAGCTGAGTGTAAGGCAAAATGTGAGAAAAGGAAAAAAAAGTAATGTGCATGGTATGAGGAACCCAAAAGGGAGGGGTGATCAGAGGAGAGGGCTGGAGGGTGTGCGAGGGGTGTTGAAACAGTAGGCCTAGCCATCACTTCATTTAAGAAAAGACCTGTACATAGAGTTCTTGTACTGTATCATTGTTACAACTAAATGCCAGTAACTGTAAGTGTCCCTTTGTTAGACAGGTCAACAAAGTGTGGTATATACGCCTGTTGTAATGTAAGAGCTTGTAGCTACAGGTCTGTCTGTGCATACCACTCCTATTCCTACATGGATTAAACTACAACATTTCATAGGAGGGTGTGGCACTGACAGGATGATACTTATACTGGAAGTGCCAAGGGGCCCCCAACTTGACATTTGCTGGGGGCCCACAAAATGCTAACACCGGCCCTGACAGGTACATGTACACAATAACCATTGCAGTTAGTCTTGCCATGACAGTGGTAATGCTTGCAAAACTTTGACCTTTATGTGCATAACTTGAATATGCATGTTGCAGGTCTCTGAAATTGTCAGTGTCCAATCCACTCTGAATGAATCCTGCATCATTGCCACTGCCTCATAAAGAGAGCAGATACTCATTATCAGGTGTTAAACACTGAACAATGGAAGTCTTATCACAAGTGTTACTATGGGCGACTGCAATATGGATAGCTTTATCCCTAGCATGGCTTACCATGTCATTAGCTCTTTCCTGCATTGTTGCCAAAGTGTGGTTCCTCTCTCCTATGGCATTTATGTCAGCCACAGTTTGTTCCCACACTTTAGCTAACTCTGACTGCTTTCCTTCTTTTCCTAAAAGATATTTTCATTATGCCCTAAGTGCATCTGTGAGCAGGAGATTCTCCTCTGTGGTAAAACTGTCTGTTCTGAGCCTTGTTCCCTGATGATGTAACATCTAAGTACAAGTTCTGCAGTAATTACTGCACCTCTTTACTTTCTTAATGTTATCAAGTGTGTCTCGTGCATTAGAATGAGTAATTTAACTGAAACAAATCAAAGAGAAAGGAATTACTAACCTGTGGATTTAATAAAATCCATGTAGGAATAGGGGAACACCTACACGGAAGGTGCCATGGCCGTGTGTGCGGATCCCCCTCAGTAGTGCGCCTCACATATTTGTGAAGGCGCATTACTGAGGGAGACCTGTGTAACATGATTAGTGAATCAGCATAGGGAGTGTGTTACTGTGTCCGGAGATGAGTAACACACTCCCTGAACTGTCAATGTGCTGAATATTAATGTGTTTAAATGGTATTTTAATTTCTTCTTTTTTTTTTTTGTGTGTGTGTTTGAAATAGAGCGGTATGGCACACAGCAAAGGACACTTGCCAGATATCTAAAAATGGAAAGCGGATACATTTAATTATTTAGGAAAGGTCAGGTTTAAACATAATAAAAAATACTGCACTAAGCCTGCAGGCTAGAAACGTACTGTAAACTGTTTATTCAATAAAACAACAAAGATACACACAAAGTAAGTGCTTTCATGACATCCAGTCACTTCATCAAACAGCATTCAAAGACAGTGCTCATCCTAAATAATCTTCTACAAAGTCAGCTGACTTAATTAATCACATCAATTAAAGTGAACAAAGTATTTAAAAATGTGTGCATATATAGTACATAACATATGATATAAAACACATACTCAAAAGCATTTGCGTACATTTTAAAAACATTTAAGAACTGTGTAAAAACTATATAAACAAGTTTAAACATAGATGCCCAGGTTTGCACTGCACAACATGGTGCTTAGCAGTGCTTAAACATAGTGGAGAGATATATGTAAAAGTATAACAACATTTCACATGGCTATGTAGCTGAATGGTTAGAGTGACAGCCATAGGTGTAGGGTTCAAATACACACAGTGGTTATTTTGTAAATACACAGTATGAGACATTTTTTGAATCATGATTAATTTATTTTGATTACACAGACAGGTTATTAAATTTAGTTTGAAATACACATGTATGAGGAGTACTATTAAACCTTGATTGCATTTTGTAGGAATATAAGGACAGGGTATGAAGCATTTATGTTGCAAATACACAATTTTGAGAAGTATGTGTAAACCCTTGATGGAATAATGTATGTATGAACAGACATGTTATTAAATATTGTAATTTACAATTACACAGTTTTAAAATGTATTATGAAATCCTGCTTTGCTGCACTTAGCTAAACTCTGCTAAGAACTCCTATGTTTTGCCAAGCATTGCTTAAACAAGGACTGTTTTAGCTGTGCTTAGCTGGTTTCTGCATTGTTAAGCAGTGCAAAGCACTGCTAAGCAATGCCTGTTTAAGCACTGGTCAGCTCAGCTAAGCTGGTTTATGCACTGCAAAGCATTGCTAAGCATTGCCAGTTTAAGCACTGCTCGGCTGAGCTCAGTGGGTTTGCGCGGTACTAAGCAAAGTGCCACATTTTTAAAAATGTCCCAATGACAGTAAAGGGCAGGAAAACAGGCATATTTAAGTGCAATAGGTGGGAATACAGCCATAATCTGTTGGAGTTTGATCTTGGCAGAGACTATGGCAGGAGTTGGAGAGGGTGCACACTTCCAGGCGCAGTGGTGGGGCATTCTGGAGTCCAGGGTCATGGTTGGACTCCTTGTAAAATACCATGATGTCTGGCTGTTGCAGGGCCAGTACCAGGGCTCAGAATATAAATCAGAGGTCTGGGACCAGCCGGCACATAATCTCACCAGTGCAGCTGGTATCCCCCACACAGGTAAGCAGATGTGTCATCATCATTATGATGACCTGAAGCATAGTAAGGAGGAGCTCTTGGCCACCTAGGTCCAAGATACTAGAGACGGGAATGTCCCACCAGTTTGTAAGTATTGTTATCATTGTTTTATCAAATTCTACTCTGAATGTGTGATAGACAGGTACAAATAATGGTGTGTTTCTCTCTTCACAGGTACAAAGGAGAGAGCTTGCAACCTGGAGGCTCATGCAGGGTGTCTGGCCAGGTTGTGCCATGAGTGTGAAGAGTAGAGATGTTTCTTGCACTCTATAGTCATATAAACAAGAAAGAGTAAATTAGCAACTGCCAGTAGATATATTCAGTTTTGATTGTACTGCAATGAATGTGGTCATAGACCTGGACAGATATACCTGAGTAATGCCAGGTACACTTCAATAAAGATAAAAACATGAAACCTGATAATGTTAAGGAAATAAAGTTACTACTGCATTAATAATGTTAAGGAAATAAAGTGCTACTGCATTAATAATGTTAAGGAAATAAAGTTTTTACTGCATTAATTGGGAAATTACAGCTGTATTGCACCTCCTGCATTATATGAACTGTTATCATAAAAGACTCTAGACAGATAAAAATCACAGCATGAAGTCACCCTAATAAAGCTGTGTTCTGCAAGATGTATGTATTTTGGACTGTTGGTCATGAAACTGAATATTACATCTGCAGTGAAGTATAAACAGATATAATACCACTAAGTGACTGAAGGTTTGCTAATAAAGAGTGTTTTGATAAACTGTAGATGTGGAGCTGTACTGCAAGATATAATGCATAATGATATTTCTTCTGCACTAAGGTCTGAACTAATAATAGGAAAACCCAAGGTATATTGTGTATCTCAGGATTGTCTTGTGTTAACCATTGCATTTCAGTTATATGGATTCCTGCTCTTAGTTACACTACAGCAGGCAAGTATGAAACTATAATAGCTGTAGACTGTAAATATACCATCTGCAACTGTATATGGGTCAGGTAGTCAACCCAGCACTCCGATATGGTCTGTACACATCACACATATTCTCACCACTAGGGTTTAATTGTCTACACCTGCATTCCATGTATTAATGTACAGTTCACCTACTATCTCTGTCACGCATGAATGTCATGCATGTGTGTTCAAGTGCCATTGCAGTGTTATATAACACTCTACCTCTATTACCATGTCATATTTTGTTACCAGGTGAGCTCTAGGCACATATCAGTCAACCAATAATGAGCAGGGGCTCAGTAGCTCAGTTTGATAAATGCCATGTATGATGTACTTTTTGTCAGACATAGATCTGGGTTCAAATCCAGGGACAACTACTACTAAATATTTATAGAAACAGTTGTGTATTATTAACAGATGTTCTTCACACAGAAATGACAGATAAATAAATTGCTGTAGTAGCTGTTTGAATGGGTTAATAATTTCTGTGTTCAGATGTACCAGAGTATAAACAGCATTGCTCAGTAAGCTGATAAGACATCAGTAAATAAAATCAACAAGTACAATAGTCATAAAAGTTAACAAAATAAATAAAACTGTGTAATTTGGTATGGCTGTATGTCTGGTGTGTCTGTGAATGTCTGCTGATAGTCTAACCCCATGCCTGCCAAGGATGGCATGATAGGTAACCTTTCTGTACTGTGTACGATGCATGTTTCTCAAGTGTCACACTATCATGGACTGTGATCACTGTTGCCATATCCCTTGGACACAGAGTTATCATCCACTTGATTTATGTCAAAAGCACAGTCACACTACATCAGTCCACAGTACAATTTGGTAGTCATATATGTCCCCCTGACATGCAATAGTCTTCTGTATTTGTGTAACTGTAAGTCTTAGAGCTTGGCCCATACTGTCACATGCGGATAGCTTGAGAGGTATGTAGGTGCTACATTAGCTATAGGACACTTGTAAGTAAGGGCAGAACTGTAGAGTATATAAGAGTACTGTTGCAGACAATATAGCCTACACCGGTAGTAATGGAATGTATTTCTCTCTCCCCCCACCCATTATCTGCATCATAATTTATTATTGTTATACATCAGGTGTGGTTTAATTTTAACATATGTTGTTCTCAAAATGTTATGTTGGACCTTGTGTTTTATTATTGTTATGTATTACGATGGTTGCATACTAACATACTTTGCTGAATTACCTATGTTGTTGGCCTTATGCCGTAAGTGTTACTGGCATGCTGTTACTATACTGAGTGTTATCTCACTTATTGGTATGTTCCATATGCTATGCAATGTTATGTTACTGGGTTAATTTTAACATTCTGGCATGCTGTTATAACTAACTAAATGTTCTGTTCATTACTAACCTATACACTTTGAAATAACTCAACACCATAGCTTGACTCGGTAGGCCGGTTTCGCAGTGATCCACCTACCATACCTCAGCCGGACGTGGCACCAGGTCCCAGAACATCTGGAACCCAACCTAGTGCTGCTGCATTTGCTGGTCTTGCACCACCTATGGGGGGAAACACCTGAGGGGACAGGGCCCATCCCCCCATTGAGCCAGAGTGGAGAGGGAGTCATCACCCAGCAACAGTTACCAGGGATGGTGCGCAGGATCATGCACTGTGGGTATGAAGATCCCCTGTGCCAGACTGAGGTCAGACTGGCAGACTTGGAGGGGCAAGGTATCCCTGGCGCCCAGCCCCCAGCACAGCCACCTTTGGGGCAGTGAAGGAGCAGTGTTGACTTCCCATGGGTGGGGAGCTTAGTCTCACTGCTGCCATCTAGGGGCACATGGCTCTCCAATTCCACAACACCCTCCCCATCCAAGTGTTTACCCCCATGTGTCATATACCTCCCCTGTATGCTGTGTTTTCTGTCTTACCTGTTTGCAAATGCAACCTCTCCTACCCAACTTACCTCCGCTCATGCACCTCATGTACCTATATACCTTCCCCAACATCCCACTCTCTCCTTAAAAAAAAAAATATTGCCCTATACATAGCTCTCCATTTTTCGCCCATGTCTATTGACACACTTTAATCATTGCATGAATCAATCAACACATTTATGTTGCCCTCAGAGGCTCCAAATTCCAAATTGTCTACAACCAGCACAGCTGTTGCTGTACAAGAAATGGAGAGCTATGGTCCTTTCCTACACCCTACCTGCTTTTTGCAGTGCTAGCCCCCTGCTTGCTCCCATTTCACTACTTTCCTATCACCCCTTTTTTCTTTTCTTATTTTGTTATTAGCTTGAGTTTAAGTGGTGCAGCACGCAGTGCAAACCCACTTAAAACTGCTTAAAACTGCCTTACTCACCTTCTGTGTTTCTGAAACTGTTAGGCACATCTGCAAAATAATAACCCCTGCCTAGCCAGGACCCTGTCAACTACACCACAGTGCATTAGCCCACTGGACCACTCAGCTCTGAGGTAAAACAGGTGTTTCCATAAACATGTCCTGATTGCCAGTGACACACTGCTTGTACAAATAATGGGGAAAATTGACAGTGTACCTGGGACTGTGATGCAGGCACCAAACCAGTGCACAGCCAAATAACTAATGATGGATGGATGTGAGGCCTAGCATATTAGGTATAGCTGACAACTGCACAGACTGTTGCAGAATGTCTACAGTTGTGCCACCTACTGTTGGCACAGTTGGCACAAAACCAATTCTGTTTGATGAAGTATTAGCAAGTCAGTACAGATTGAGGTTACAAAATCATGAAGACAGTTCATGTGTTACACGTCATACCCATCCGAACACATATGCTAATGCCAATCCTGTGTAACACACTGTATGCATGCACATATATCTTGCAAATACACCTACTGCAGTATGTTACTCAGTAGGGGAGTCTTAAATTATTAACAAGCTATGCATTTTGCCATCCACGTTCCTGGGTTTGAATCTAGTGTGTTAAACTTCAATTACATGCTTGTGAATACAACAAATAATGCCTGAGTCCTGCAATCTTAACTGAAATGGGTTGCTGCTACTGCATTCACTGCTACCTATTTTAGCAGGTCAAAGGCCTGTAGGTAGGGACACACTGCACAAATATGTATAGGCTGCCTATATGTCACCTACCACTGTATGACTGGCACTGTTTCATAACATATGTACCTTAAGCATATGCATCACCTGGACTGTTATCAGTACCTCATCCTGGCTATGATGTAACAACAGAGCTGACACTACTCCCTCACTGCCACATACAGCTTTCTGTCCTCCAATGTGTTTCAGTATGACTCCTGGGCAAAACACACCAGTTGCAGCCCAGAACATATGCGCCAGTATGTTCAGCTACCTGCTAAAGACCTACCATACCTCACAACCACATAAATCAAGGAATCCACACAACACCCACACATAAAGGGGGAGGAGGGGCAAAAGTCAAGCTACAAGGACATGTGTCACAGTCTTCCCCTGCAAACATACGTAGCTGATAGATCAGCAGCTACTGCAGCAGCAGCATGCATATTCTGATGAGTATAGCATATGAAACTCACATCTGTCTTCCCCCTTACTTACCTCAACCCACATTGTTTAACACTAAACTACCACATAATCAGAAAGTCTGTTCACAATGGCCAAACATAGCATGAAAAACTATGAACATACTACATAAATCTTGGACAGTATTTCTACCTACCCTCTGTGATGCTTTAGTTTCCACACCTTCATAATGTCCATTTCACAGACTAGGAAAGGTGCCAAGGCCTTAAATATAGCACTGTTGTGCCATACCAATTTCTAATGAAAGTTCAACCCATCTGTTCTGGATAACATTAGCAAGTCTGAGCCACTGATCAGTGCACAGGCAATCAGCTGTTCATGAGCATTATCTACAAAAGGCAAGCAGATGCCTACAGTAAACAGGTCTGTGACGTTCTTTACAAAGACAGACTGTGATATCACAAGCAATATTCTTCAGGATTTCTGCACAAAAAGGAGTACAGCTCTCTACCAGGTATGTAATAGAAGTCCCCATGTAATGGGATGCAGATGTGAGGATGCAGTTATGAGGAGTAGGGATTACAATAGTAGGCCTGTAGTACATGCTTTGGAATGACATGTTGTTGATAGTCAGCTGTCCAGTACCTATAGGCTTCCCTGTCAACTCTGCCTGTTGTGATGTACATCACAGCTCTGGCCCTCTGAGTCACTCCTACAATGGTTGACTCCTGCACGAATGCTACTGGATTGTGTGTTAGACAGTAGTGACAAGAAGTGTACATATTGAGCTTACAAAGTAAGGGAATGAATACAGTAGAGATATTACTTTACCATAACTGTTTTCTGAGGGTTCTAGCATGTGACAGCCAGATTCCCCACAGTATGCGAACAACCAGTATGTATTGTCAATCTGTTTGTTAGACATCCACATTTTTTTGGCAGAGGGTCCACATATATCAGGCACATGTACACATTCTGCAAACATCTGTGTACTGCAGATGTCGGATGCCTATAGGGAAGATACCTTACGGCACGTTTGCAGTGCTGTCTGTCATTGCATCACATGGATGTTGCTGTCCCCATATACTTGTAGTAACACTCACCTATCTGCGTATGGTAGCTGTATGATATTCTACTGGGATGTCGCCCATGGGAGACACACCACAGTAGATGGTATTTATGGGAGTGGAGACATAACAACACACCCCATCACAGCACACAGGGCCATAACTGGAATTCATAGGATCATAGAAGGTTACTAGCCTATTGGCCCTGAGGCCATTATAAGCCTAGCCAAGAGTTTAGCCCATGTTTATACAAGTTGACACCTGATGTCCCAGTCTAACAGGGACACGGGTGGAATCCCAAGGGTGTATTTCCTGTTTCCCATCCAGTTATCCAGTTTGCACTTGAAAAGGGGTAAAGAGGTACTCTGCTTGATGTGGAGAGGGAGTCTATTCCACAGTTGGGGGAGTCTCTGGGACACAAATATGTCCCACCAACAAGTCCTGTTGATGTCACAGACCAAGTTGAGGGTGCATGTGTGGGTTACTTGAACTTGTAAGTGGAGCTTGACTTGCGGATATGCAGCAGTCCCATCAAGGTGGGGTCTGTGATTGCCTTGCATGCCAGACAGAGGTCATATCTGAAGAGTCTGTATGAAACTGAGTAGAGGGATAGGGCTTTTAACCTGTCTGTGTATGGTAGATGTTTGAGGCCATGGATTCTACTGGTGAGAAACCTCTGTGGTCTCTCCAGCTGTTGCATGTGCTTTGCAAGCTACATGCCGAAAGGGGCATTGTACTCAATAATGGCCTTATAAGGGAAGAATACAGGGATGTTATGACCTTCTTGTGCCTGGATGAGATACCATTACTGATGCAGTGGGCCATGTAGAAGGCTTTCCATACAATGGAAGCAACATGGTGGTGAAAAGTCAGGTTGCTATCAACCTGTGTGTCTAAATCCCTCACAATTGATTGCATGCTTAGGATGTTGTTATTAATGTGATAATTTGTGGGGAACATTACTCCCCCCAAAGGGGATGATGATGCATTTTGTGGTATTCAGCTTGAGGCCATGTTTCTGGCACCAGTCATTTGTTTGACTGAGACCATCTTGGATGATGTCCACATCACTAGGGGATTTGGTGACAGCACCCAGCATGCAGTCATCTGCAGACTTGGTCAGCCTTAGCTCACTGGTTTTGTTCTGCACCTCAGAAAATTATATCCCAAATAACAGAGGCCCCAAAACAGAATGCTGGGGTACACCACCAGTTAGGGTCTACTAATTGAGGTGGCTTCCCGTATTTTGACTAGGTGGGTTCTATCAGTCTGCCAGTTTGCTACCCATCTGGTAACATACAGATTGCTGCTTAGTTGAGAGAGTTTATCTGTTATGGCTGAGTGGGGAATAGTGTCAAAGGCTTTAGCCAGGTCAAGGTAGGCAGTGTGCACTGTCCTCCCTTGTCCATGGCTTTTGTGACTGTCTCAAAGAAGTCAACAAAATTTAACAGACATGATCTCCACTTGACAAAGCCAAACTATATAGGATCAAGGGTTTGGAGGTTGCCAATATCCTTGTTAATGAGGTCCATGATAATCTGTTCCATGGCCTTGCAGATCAGGCTAGTTAGGCTGATGGGTCTATAATTTCCTGGCTTGGTGGACGCTCCACCTTTGTGCAAAGAGATGACAGTGGCTGTCCTCCACTCAGCTGGGACAAAGCCAGTACTCAACCTTTGGTTGAATAGGGTGGCTAATGGTGCTGCAGGTTCCTGCTTGAGTTCATGTATCATGCAGCCTGGGATGTTATCAGGTCCCATGGAGACTGTATGTTTTGCCCTTGAGAGATCAGTGATGACCTGTTCCCTAAATATAAGGGGAAGGGGAAAGGTACTGGGGATGTCCTGATCTACTGATAGGGGGAAACAGAGGGCTGAAGTTCTCACTGAATCTGTCAGCCAGCAAGTTTGCTATATGTATGGCATTTGTATATGTGGTGTTCTTGACCACCACTTCTGAACAGATCTGGGAGCTTCCTTTAAGGTAGCGGAAATATGTGAAGAAGTACTTATGAATGTCTGTAGTAGACATCGCCATTATGGGCTCAAAGTTAGTTTTGGAGGATTTCAGTAGTGCTGTCATTTGCTTGTTCAGGCTAAGGAGACATTGCTTCCAATTGTGCACCTGCTCCTTCTTGGTCTTGGATAGCGATTTTTTTTCCTCTTGTTATAGATTTTATTTATTGCAAATGTCCATCAGACAGGTTTACTTATCCTTGCAGAGGATGATGTAGTCTTGTCAGGTATTCCTGGATTCCATGCATCTATATACATGGTCGTATAGTACCTTGATGTAGTTTTGGGTATTGGTGCCTGTTCCCACAGAGGGAAAGGGGACTGTGCATCTGTTTATACCTTCCCTCAGGAGGCTGTAATCAATTATGGAGACATTTTTATGTCTGACCCTAGATGGGCATTGTGGGAGATGGTGATTTCAAAAGTGACACCTTTATGGTCGGATCTTACCAGGAAGGATGATACTGTAGGGATGCTGCAATGGTTACTCATGTTGTTTAATGCCATGTCCAAGATATTTCACCTCTTGTGGGGCTATCAACTAACTGTTCAAAGGTGTATACATTGACAAAATTGATGAATCACTGGGCATTTGTGTTCTGGCATGAGTAGTTCTTCCAATCTGTGTTTGGGTAGCTAAAGTCACCCAGGATCAGGGTAAAAGCTTGAATTCTGATAGAGTCAAACAGGTCCATATAGGCAGAATGGATATCTTGAGTCAGATTTGGGGGCTGGTACCTAGCTATGATTTGAATAGGGGTCTTGTCAATGGTTAACTGCATCTTGAGTGCCTCCTGTGCGTCATACTGTTTGACAAGCCTGGAGGTGTGTATATCTTTGAAAATATATATTGAAATTCCACCTCCTTTGGCTTTACTGCCCACATTTGGGGTCTAAATGTATGACAGGATGGGTAACTAGGTAAGGCTGGGGTGCTCTCTGCAGCTGCAAACCAGGTTTCTGTGACTGCACAGATGTCAGCATTTTCCAAGGATATGAATTCTTGCAATGAGTACAGTTTCATGTTTAGACTTCCAGTGTTTAGCAGCATGACCTTTAACATGTGTTTTGTTGACATTTTATGTTGGTAGTTTTAACATCATCAATTTTCCTAAAAAAGGCACTATGGGGGAGGCATGAACCCTTGCCAGAAGCTCAAAGCCCAGGTAAGACAGATGTAGGCCATCTCTGAAAAAACATTGTGGTCTGTCAATCATATCTTCTCAGGCTGTCAGGTACTGGATCCCCTTGGAATGGCACCAGAAACTAAGCCAATTGTTAAAGTCAATAATTTTCTGTTTATATTGAGGCATCATACTGGATGATGGCAGAATGTTGCTTAAGGTAGAGACATACCTGCCTGGGACACATAATCAGCAAGCTCAATCATGTTTCTCTTCATATAGTCCAGGGAGGTATGTCTCAAGTCATTCACACCAACATGGACAATGACAAAGTCATAACTGTACCTGTTGTTGAGAGACATCAGTGCATATGTGATATGGCAGATTCTGGCACCTGACAGACAACTAACCATGACTTTCTCCTTATCCAGCCTGATGAGAGGCACATCTGTGTGTCTCACAATGAAGTCTCCTATGACTAATATGTTGGGTTTATGGTGAAGCCTTGGCTGTGAGACACAGGTGTGTGGATTATGCATGGTATGTGTTGTGGAGGGCTGTGGAGATCATGTGTGTTTTTGCCACAGAGCATGGAGGTCTCCTTTGTTTGGGTATGTGTATGTTGGAGGACCTCTGCATATGTTGGTGTGTGTTGTATAGGTGTGGGTGGTGTTTGAAGTGTAGTGATTGTGCTGACAACCTTTTCAGTGCCAGATAAACTAGCTTGAGAGGGTAAACACATGGACTCTAGGTTCCTAATGTACTTGTGTCTTTCACAAATTGTGTTACTAGGTGGTAGTAGTAGATGGTTGTCCATGGACATGATGCAGTTCCTACACTGTGTCAGGAGACCCATATCAAACAGACTGGCAGGAAAAACTGTAGGACATTGTCCATCCATATTTGTCAGATTCTGAGGGAGAAAGGCCAGGGAGACCTAAGGGGTGGGCCTAAAACCCAAGTGCTTAAACCAAAAGTAAGAGGCTTACAGTAACACTTACAATTTAGACAGGCTATAAACAAGCAGTAATAAATGCAACAGAAAAGATGCAGCTTGACACTTTAGAGAACAAGCAGCAAGTAATAAGAAAAAGCAAGATGAGCAGAAAAACACAAGATGTATTGCCAGTATGTTGTTGATAGCCACATACCTATTGTATTGATAGATTGCAGGGTATCATGTGGTAGTTAGCGGAGGATAGTGCTGGCCAATTTGGATGTGCAGGGTGTGTACATAGTGAATAGCAATGTGTATGGTCCTGTGATGTGTTCCCCTCTTCTTGTCTTTCAGAAACCAAGTGCAGATGGAGGCACCCACCTTTTACTGCTGCTGAAAATCACGTGATCCTGGATGGCCTCAGACTGCACCACAATATCCTGCTTTCCAGGAGTCACCAGAATCAGGAGCAACATGCTGCACTATGGCCTGACTTCATCACATCAGTAAACCAAGAAGGGCTATGGGAAAGAAGCTACAAGCAGGTCCAACACCAGGCAGATAACCCCAGCATCCTGGATGCATGTGTGGACATTCGTACATCCCCATACACATATACATGTGTGTGTGTGTGTGTGTGTGTGTGTGTGTGTGTGTGTGTGTGTGTGTGTGTGTGTGTGCACATATTTTTATATATCAGTTCCTCAGACAAATGAGGCATCAGACATGGGCTCAAGTTAGCAAAGTGTAGGAGCATGTTCAGTGTGACTATCAGTACTTAAAGGTAACTCCAGGCTAGATCTACCTGTACTCCAGTCCAAGACTTTGTGTACTGCAGCCAATTGGCTACTGCACCTGGATTCAATAGTCACCTCCCTGATATTTTGCCCAAGGCATTTCCTGTGTGCTGAACGTAATATATGCCAAATACCTGTCTAGTGTGACAATTGTAATAAAATGTACAGAGTTCTGCATATGTATGCTACATTGTATATGGTATTGTGAATTTTTGGTACATTATTGGCAAATCGTTATAGTTTGACATTAGGACATGCTGACAGACATTTGAGTTACTGATTCCACACATAAGCAAACCCATGCTAATGCATGGCCTGTTATTATCTGCACTTTATATACTTGTCTGGCCAGTATTTAGTCTTTCCCCTTGTATTTGGGCCTTTGTCCCACCACTGTTCATGGCTTTGTGTAGATTTCCTGCTGTAAGTGGTTGTGGGTATGATGCGACTGGGTACATGCTATAACAGCAGACACAAGGTGACAGTCTACATACCTCTTACTATACATGTTTCTGCAGGATGTCCAGCATTCTGCTCTGTTCCTCATATGATTGTGGTTTCCCAGTAATATGCTAATGCATGGATCCCACAGAAAAGTACTCACACAGTTAAGTGATGGGTGGACTTTACATCCTGCTGCTAATCTGACCTGTTACAACCTGCTGTTATACTACCCACTTAATAGGTTACTCAAAGCATATGTATAATGTCTGTTTGTTTGGCCCTCTGCCACCCATTGCCTCTGCCTTTGTCCAGCGTTCTGACATGAACAGATTGAAGCATACTGACAGTCTGTAGGACTCCTACCATGGAGTATCTCATATGCAAAAGTTGTAGGTGCACGCAGCTTCGAACCATCAACACCATTAACCATGCGAATGTACTTAGCCCAGTGAACCACCTGAAGGTGAGGTTTAATTCCACATACAATCAACAGCAGACAGACAGACATACAGTGTGTGAGCCCTCCTGTGACCCCAGCATTTTGTGTAAAACAGGACATTTGAGCAGGATCTTTGTGATAGCCCTGGAATTATATGGTCTCCAGATATATCCTTGCAAACATATACTGTTACTACAGTTGTATAGGAACACTGGTGTGTTGGGGATAGTAGACTCTGGCATTGACAGTACTGCATCTGTCCTATGACCCTGCTATTTGGCATTCCCCTTGCATACTGCAGTGGGTTTTCCAGCCCTGTGACCTCATGCATATTATGGGGCACTCAGTACTGGACAGAATACCTGTTGTCCCAAGTAGTTGTTAGTTTTCTGCAAGTAGCCCAACAACTCACTGTATTCCCTTACATACATGCAGTAGGTGCATACATATACTGCCGTAGCCTAGTACCCCGTACATTTGTAATAAAGGAGACTGACTTACTTTGTGGATGCAGCAGTTGAGAGACCTGTGTTTCAGTGCTGACTCAGACTTATGCACACAGTACACATCCAATACACAGTAAGGTAGAGGTTGTGTGGTGTGGCTGGCATCCTTTTTACTATGTATGTGAGTCAGAGTAAGGTCTCAGTCCCTAGGACCCTAGGTTATCAGTGCATGTGCTATGCGTTGCTTCTTTGCCAAGGCCAGAGCATACTGGGCACACCTATATCTTCCTACAAGGACAGGCTCAGGGTGTTCCTCCTCTGAGTCCCCCCTGTGCCTGTGGCTGTGGGGACCTAGGCTCTGGTGGGGGGCTGTGTGTTCCTTCCCTGTGATGGTCCTGCCCCAGCTGTTTCCACAGGGTCATATTGTGAAGGATGGCACATACTGTGAACATCTGTGCACATGTTGCTGGAGAGTACTGCAGGGCTCGACCTGATATATGAAGGCACCGGAACCATGACTTGAGCAGCCCAAACACATGCTCTATGATGTTACTAGTCTGTTCATGTGCTTCATTATGGCGTTCTTCAGTAGGTGTGTGTGCATTTCTAATGGGTGTCATCATCCACGGTTGTAGTGCATAGCCAGCATCCCCCAGGAAATGGCCATATGGGATGTCCCCCCTGGCAAACGTCTGGTACAGCTGTGATGCGTGCCACGTATGGTAGTTGTAAAAGCTGCCAGGGCTGCCAGCACACACACTCATGATAATGCCCTGTGCATTACACACAGCCTGGCAGTTGATGGAGTGACACCCATTGTGGTTGACGTAGACTCTACCCTCCTCACTGGGGTGGTGCTTTGATGTGTACATGAGTGCAGGCTATGGCACCCAGCACTTCAGGGTGGTGTGCTACATGGTGGGAAGAGATGCATACTGCTGTTCCTCTCCTAAGGAGTTTGGGGTAAATAAATGTGCTAACTGGCATGCGTTTGCATGGCATCCAGGAAATGGTGGAGTACCCTGGATGCAGATGCCTGTGAGACCCCCATTATGTCCCCACTTGGTCTTTGAAAAGTACCTTTAGCTAATATTCTAAGGGCTACACATACCTTTGTTACCACTGGGAAGGGTTCCTCTTTGTTGGATCTGGGCCTGAGTTGTGGGTGGCAAAGCTCAGTGAGTTCTTGTAGTGTGTCCCTGTCCACCCTGCAGCACTCTACAATCTCCAGCTCATGTATTCCCTGGATGGTTAACCTAGCCTTGAACACTCTTCTCCTTCTCAGTCTAGGCCTATTGTCAGTGGCAGAATCAGCACTGCCCTCAGCCTCTAGCACATACAGATGTAGCAGAGCAGCAGCAGCCCCTAGCATTCTGTCAGTAAAAAAAATCCCAAGTCTGTACTCTAATGATGCAGAGTATGTGAGAAAAATCAGATTGCAGGGTGTATGCATACTTTATAGTAGTGTGCTACAGATGCAGCCTGTGTGATTGGTTAACTATGATGCATTTCACCTGTCAAGTATATCATTGAAGGATTTGAATGGCCCAGTGTCTATGAAACAGGGCTTAACAGTACATTATACATGATTGGATTTTCCAGACTATTATCTTTTTTTTTTATTTATTAAATACCTTCCCTGCTAAGCACTGCAGCGAGGCACACAAACCTGCCACACTGGTTTAAACACTGCTCAGCAGTCTGGACACACCCCCATGCACAGGAACTCTCAGCATAGCTTAAACCACCTAAAACACATGCCCTGCATCTAAACAAAGATTAGCAGCACTAGACACCCCCCTGCTTTGCTGAGCTGCGTGGCATGCAAATGGGTACTGCGGAACTCCAATCTGCTTAAACATAATGTGATCCACACCCTTTTTATCTTGGCTACCTCTTCTCTGGACACCTACATGGTTCAGAAGCTACAATAGTTTTATCTGCGGACACAGTAGCCCATTTTAGCTATTCAGTAACCCCAGCTCATTTGCAATCTGGATACTTCAATATTCTGGGGCCTGCCTCCTTAGCAATCACTGAAATCTACCATTGTACATACTGCTTGCAGGGTTCTATAATGCATTATTCTCACACATGTCTTGTTTTGGGATTTTACAATTTTTGATATATATATATTTCTTTGCATAATGGCATGCTTGTAAATGTGATATGTCTTTTTTAAAAAAAAGTTATTTTTTAATATTTTGCATTATTTTTGCAGATACTGGGCATATTTTTGCACAAATCTGTCCCTAATATGCAATCCCTGACCTTTTAACTGAGCTTTAACAGCCCCTGTTCTATTTTTGTTTTCTTGTACATAGTAATTTCCGTGTACATTTCAGACACCTACACGGGGTCTGCATGACTACATATCTGCTTGCTGGATTGCTCCAGCACCCTCATTTGACTTCATTTGCATGAAATTCAACTCTTTATGAGGTGATTTGCATTCCTTGGACACTTCTGTTTCCACACACTTGTGCACAATCCTCTGCTGTGTTGACTGGATCACATGGCTGCTGATTTCCATGTTGGGGCTGAGCCACTCTGCCTACATGGAAGATCACTCCATGTAGGCTTTACTGAATTCCCTCCCAATACATTTTTATAATATATTTTTCTTTTCCATTTTTGTGCATGCAAAAAAATGTTCACCTGGGATAGATGTAAATATTTGTACATTGAAGTGTTGGCCAATGAATGACTAATGGAAAGGTGAAGGAATGAGACTGACAAGTAGTATTTGTGTTGGTTCATTCTTTTAAATACAGTTAGGTTATCCGCAGCCTGTTCTTAAACATTTCCATTGCCAAAAGCATGTGTAAGTGCAGTAATTTAATAAAATTGTCCTCCTTGTCAGGAGATTGGAGAATAATCCTGAAGATGTCACAGTAAAATTGAATGGCCACAACCTATTTTCTTATATTTGCATTTATTCTCAGTTTATGCCCAACTCCACTTAAAATGGTAACACTTAGAAAATTTCAACAAAATTTGGACTGTTTGCAAACTTCCTATGCAAACTGCAGATTTTGTTGCTAATCTCTATGAAACATATCAATGCACATACATGTAACTGCATTAATCAGCATAACTCTGTTAATAAATCCATGGACAAGCTGCAAGAAGTTCATGCACATTTATGCAAACTTTTCTTACCTCTGTGTCATGGAACAGTGTTGATGCATGTATGACTTTTCTGTAAATGTGCCCATTTTTGGCACACAGTGTCACTAGCACAGAAGGATGTCCCACCTCAGTGTTTGTGGCTCACAGCCTAGTAGCCTCACTTTCAAAAGTAACTCTTCATTCTGATTAGAATGTGGTATGCAGAGGATGTCCTCTGTGAAAGCTTCAGGTCAAGCCTAAAGCTGGCATCAGAAGGAGATTAAAGTGCTCTTTCTCCTGATGCAGGCTTCATACTTGCAAACAATGTAAAATATTTCCACTAGTATGTGGCTGTAAACTGATATTTGTTCTAATCATTGGGGATAAGCTAACATCCCTAACTGACATCCCTCATCTGGTGATCATTACATACAAAGGTATGAAGACCTGTAGAAGTCGAGTACAGACCAGCTTGCCCAGTGACTGGCAGTGGCGCAGGAGAGGAGGTTAGAGTTTTACAGTAAGTACTGCACTTCTGTTACTATTGACTAATAAATATGATGTGCAGATGGAATGGGTTTATTAAAGAAATCTTCGGAGTTCACTAAGGAATGTGCAGTTATATCAAGTATGCCAAAGAGACTATGTCATAAGCATGATTACCTCAACAATGTACAATTTGTATATCCCACAGATTGAGGAAGTCCCTGCTGACTTATAATTAATTACTGTACTATGCTAGTAGTTACACTTCAATATGAAGCATTTAACGTTGCTGCTATGTGCTGTTCTGCTGTTATCATGTTAACAGCTCTATCCAATTACATTTTCAATCAGAAATAGAATTTTTTACTCATCAGTTATATGTAGCACTAAGAAGGGCCATTGCAGTACATTTGTGCAAGACATGTAAAATAGTATTGGTAACATAACGGAGATTTCCACAACTTTTGGCAGCTTTTAAAAATGATGCATTCAGATGCATCAGACATCTCGAGGGGAGGTAGGAGGAGAAAAGGGAGTTACTGAACTAAAGTTTGTTCATTAAGGTTGCATTAATGCCAACTTTCTGTCATTAATGGCCAGCGATGAGCTATTAACAATGTATTTCTTGTGTTCTAGGGCTCAATTCACTCAGTCTTCATTTGACAACTGTGTGACCTTGAGCAAGTACTTAACCAGATAATGTTTTGGGCAATTGAGAATAACTGGGCTAGGCTCCTCAATGTTCCTCTGGAATGCATATGTAGTAACTACCTATGAATCTGTGATCCTATGAACTGCAGTGACTCACCACTGATGAGTGCCACATTTTTACCAGTGGGTGCAATGATGAATATATCAGTGTAATAACATACATTTTAGCAAAGTAAGACACACATATTACAAAAAATGGTAAATTGGATAATTAATTTCTGCTTACAAATAATACCAGAAACTAATTTTTACCAACAGTAATATCTGCAAGACTCTGGCGTTCTTGACACTGACTATCTGCAAAATTGTCACAGCAGCAAACTTTTTCATCAGTAAGATCAATACCTATCAATCTCATCCACTAAAGGTATATTGTACACCTGAATATATTCAGTGCATAAGTCCAGTAGTGCCTGTAGCAATTTGCTTTCACTTGCAAATAATTCCTTCCTTTTTCTAAAGTCATTCATAATATGTCCTTTTGCAGGATGAGTATCTTACTGATTAGGAAGACAAAAAATATATAACTATTTTAAAAGGTCCTGTGGTTTAGAACTTTATTTTCATTTGCAGAGTTGCATGCTTCATTTAGTAATAAATGATTATATAGAGGCCAAAGGGGGGGGGGGGGTTCCAAACCAAAATATGTACAGCTATGTACTTAGTCTGCCCACACAAATGTCAGAAAGTGTTACAATCATGCTAAATTAAACTGCAATGTGTGGACTATCATCAGCCAGTCTCAACATCTCCTTTGTTTTGTGTCTTTTCTTTCAGACTTTCAAAGGTGATACCTGCTAATTGTGCACTGTACTCAAGACGACAGGCAAGTGTGGTCTCATCACACTGCACATATAGTTTAGTAAGAGTAGAAAAATAAAATAAAAATAAAGTAAAACAAATTTTCTTAGCTGTAAACAGTAACTCCACTGTTGTTACAGTCTTGTAATTTAAGCAAGAAAAAGTGGTCAGAAAATGCCATTGCAATGATCACTATGTTACTTCATTCCTGAAATGTATATAGTAATTCAATCATGATGAATGAAATGCAGTATAACAAAAAATCATATTTTACAGTGCAGACAGACAACAGAACGAACTCATAGTTTTCAATATTTACTGTTATAATAATCAATTGCTTTTGTATATTTCCCTACTGTCAGTATAACACCCTTGCATAAAAATATCACTGTTCTTGTTTTTCTTTATGAAATAAAGGCATTTATAATTAAACACGTATTTGTCATTTTTATTCTATTCTCTCACTTTGTCTTTCTCTCGTTCTCTCTTTTTCAATTTTCTGCAGATTTAGCTGAACCTGGGACACCTCGTGCAAAGTTGATCCTCGTACAGGAAAGATCATCACCATGCTCTAGCCATCCAGGGTTGCTGCACAGTAAAGGAATGGTGACACCGCTGTTGTAGGCATCCCAAGACATGGCAGACTGGAAAGTTACCATCCTGAGCTTCAGGGCCTGGTGGAGGATGGGGTCGAGAGGGTAGTTCAGGGCCTGGTGGAGGTTGTGGTCGAGACGGTAGTTAAAAGAAAGTGAAACACTTACAAATTTATTCCTGTCAAGTTCATCTCCAACAACCAAGCAAAAACAGAACTTCACTCCCTCACCATCGGGGTCACCTTAACCAGAAACAACAGGGCATGGCAATATGTGAGGTTTTTCACATTATAATGGTAAAGGGTATGAGGATGTCATCATCATCATCATCCCCTTCGTGTCTGTATTTCATCAGCATATATGACTCCCCTTCCAGTTGTCAGCCCAAAAATAGTGTTTGTATCACCCCTGTCATTTATGTCCACGTGAATAGCCTTTGCTCATCCCTATCTCATTCTCCTAGACAATCTTCCTGTCTCCCTTCTCCAACTTCCACATATATATCTATATCCATCTAGCTATCGATTTACATATATACACATACATATATACATACATACATACATACCTATGCACACACTCGCGCTTGCACGCGTGCGCGCGCGCACACACACACACACACACACACACACACACACACACACACACACACACATATATGTGTGTGTGTGTGTGTGTGTGTGTGTAGGTCCACTGAATTATGTCGACACACCACAATGTCGACTGCCAATTGATCGACCACAGTTGGTTGACATATGCAAATGGTCAACAGGTATGATAGATTAACAATCCCTGAGTGGGGGGATACTCCCTTTCCTCTAGGATTGTGCAATCTAAGAGTTAGTATATACAGAATATTCAGCAGAGGGTGTGGGGATGCTTGCCCCTTGCAAGAACAATATTATTATTTTTATTCATTTATTTATTTTGCTTGAATATGGCAAGGATATTCCTTGCTCACGCACAGCTGATTGCTGGCATTTCCATTGTTGATAGCTGATGTTCTTGCCATTCGCATTGTGGTTTGTTGATTTGTCTATGTAATTCAGTAATCCCATGTGTATAGAGATAGATAGATAGATAGATAGATAGATAGATAGATAGATAGATAGACAGACGAACAGATAGATATGGAGCTATGTCAGTTGATCAAGTTTCAGTAACTCAAAATTCATACATGTGAGACCATATGATCGCGTTTCCGAAAACTCAAACATCAAAAAAAAAATGTATTTTTTATGGTGTACAAGTCGCCCTGCACCCCACTCCCCAGCAAATTATATATACCAACTATTACTTCCTTTGTGAAGTGGGGTGATGATGGATTTTTTCCAGAAGTTGGGGACATAGACTTCTGTAACTGAGTTGTTGATCACAATACCCACGGGCTATGCTATGCCCTTGGCAGCTAGTTTTAAGTATTCTGGTGGGTGGTCATCAGAGGAGAAAGAGCATGGTATTAATTTTCTGAGGACTCTCTGAATTTCTGTGGTTGGTATTGGTTGCAGTGAGAAGAGGCTAGATGGTGTAATATTACTTTGGTGAAGGGGAGAAGAATTGTCTATGGTGGGGGAGATCCTTCTAAGTTAGGACTGCTTTGTGAGGTAGAGAAGGAGGGGGAAAGGAATTTGATAAGGTGAGGGTAGAAGGAGTGGAGTCTGTTGGTAATTTGTGTATGCTATTTACAAAATGCGAGTTGAGCATATTGGCTATTCATGATGCTTTTTTTTTTGGGCATGGTGATGGGTTTTGTTTGGCACCAGTGGTAAGGAGATAAGTGATGCTTTTCCAGAATTGTTTTGGGTTGCTTCTCTGGTTACTCAGTTGGTTAGAGAAATAGTTTCTCTTGTCAGTACATACTAGCTTTTTAGCTTTGTTTCGTAACTGTTTGTATCAGAGTAGGTTACATTAATTTTTGTTGTGCCATTCTTTCCAGGCCTTGTCCCTATTTTGTAGGAGTTATTTAGTGGCCTTTGTTAACCAGGGAGTGTGGTTTGATTTTACTCTTTTAGTATAAGGAGGAGCTAGGTTGTTGAGTGTGTCTAGGAATATCTTATTAAAATAGTATGATATCATCCAATGGGAGAGTTTTTAGTGAGTGCCAATCTGAGAGTTTCAGAATGTTGATAAATTCTTGTTGATCAAAATATTTTAGGTTTCTGATGGCTTTATAGTTATGAGATTTGGATAAATGTGGAGTGGATCTATAAGTGACAACAGGTAAGTGGTCACCGGGTATATTGGGTAGGTTCTTTGGATTTGAGTATTTAAGTGGATCTGAAACTAAGATCCAGTCGAGGGTGACTCCTGGTGTATTGCTGTTGAGCATTCTGGTAGGGTTGGTGACGAGTTGGGTGAACTTGTAGAGGTTTATACTATTTATTAGGGAGTCAGTTATTAAATCTTCCCTATTGATGGTTTCATCTCCCATAATAATAGTTTCATTGCAGATATTTTATGACATCCAGGTGAGGATGCCAGACATTCTTTGGCATTGTGGCAATGTTTTTTGAAGCCATTTAATTATTTTTAAATAGTTTATGGCTTGATACACTTAATTGTACCCTCAGAGTCTAGCTTTCATGAGTCTGTTACTGCTTCTGTCTCTCTATCTCTGCACAGAGAAGCCTATTACTATATATGGCACAGCATTGCTTAACAGCAACAATTTAAAATTAACATTTTTATTCTCAGTTGCTTGTATTGTTTTTTCAAGCTCCATAAATGCATACTCCATGACTTGCAATTGCAGTTCTTCAGAATATGTCACTCAGCTAGCAGCAGTCAGTTAAAACCACCTTCAGCAATGTGTATTGGGCATTTCCCACCACCCCCATTACAAGGCATTATCCATTTGAATGCAAGTTAAGCATATTCATTGTTGTTCCACTTGTCACACATACAGTTTCAAAGACACTACTGGGTAGCTCATAGACCATGTGAGAGTTGGTTTAGAGGACGTCTGGTATTTTTCTTACAGGATTAAGGAGTGGTTTAACAAACGTTTTCCTGTTGTACAGCTGCGTAAGGTTTGATTCCTTCAGCCTTCATTGCCTGACTGTCTGGTGAGCAAGTCACTTAACCGGACACTGCTCCCAGACTGAGTCGGAAACAGGTCCATGGAGATCAGTGCTCTACCCCAGAAAACAAATAAAATGAAATCATTTATGGAGTTGTTTTCTTAACACATTGCTTTAATTCAATTAAATTAACATTTAGTTTAATTAATGTGTGTGTGTGTGTGTGTGTGTGTGTGTGTGTGTGTGTGTGTGTGTGTGTGTGTGTGTGTGTGTGTGTGAGAGAGAGAGAGAGAGGGAGAGAGGGAGAGAGAAGAGTCTGTGCTGACAGCTGAGTTAAAAAACAAATAGCCCTGGTGGATTACTAACATAAATAAACTCTATAGTTTATAGCAAATCCAAAACCCAATTTTTTCAAGGAAAATATCAAAGGATTACAAATGAAAACCACTATCAGTACCGATAAAGTAGCCCATAAACTTAGGCTTGCCTTTTATCCCATAGATAAGTATAAATATTTCTTTAGCTATGATGGTCAACAAATAAATAATTTCCTACTTTGCTCTGAACTTACTCAAAGTAACACTTTCTATTGTGAGACAATAAACATTGCCAACATCTTTGCAAAAAAAAAAAATCATTGCCAACTTCACCCCTGCAATTTGTATAAAGCCTTGAAATACCTCAAACACTTACCTCCCCAATTATTTCTAAGGGTCATTTAATGAAAGTGCTAACCAAGACCAAAAATAAGTTTTCCTTTGAACCTGAAAATGTACCTTGTTGCTTATTTTACAGAGCTATAGGGCTAAACTATTTAACCTAAGTTTAGCTGCTGGCTTAATCTGTGATGAGAGATACACTGCAGTATCAATGCCCTTCCATGAGGGTGGCCTTACACAGAGGAGCAGCCAAGACATTTGTAGCCCAGGGCAAGACACCCATTTGGCACTCCCCCCCCCCCCACCAGCTGAAGATGGAAAAAAAAAATATATATATATATATATATATATATATATATATAGTTTTTTTTTTTTTTTTGAATGGGTGAGCACTTTGACAATACATTTTCACAAAAACATAAGTGATCAAGAGCAAGTCCAAACAGGAAGTTTTATTGAAGGTTTAATGCATTTTTAGAGACTAAATCATTTCGTCAAGTGATGTATAATCAAAGACATGGCTTTAACAATATAAATGAACCACAAATTCAGCTTTCCCTTAACATATTAAAAATAAAGCATGACCGAGTATTATCATACTTTTGCTACATGACATTTTAAAACACTATTGGATATAATCATTAGCTCCAGGTTATTCTGCATTATTTAACAGTTTCTGTTTGAGCTCTGTAAGTCAGAGACAGCAGTCATAGGAAACCTTGCCCAAAGCAACCTATTCAGTCCAGCCTGCTAACTGGTTGTTTACTCTTTTAACACTTCTACATAATCATCCAAAACAAAATGGAAAACAAAAAAATCGCTTTGCTGTGTTAACATTACATTCAGGTTTAACAGTACACATTTCCAGCCAGTAAAAAGTATGCAGTGTGCATTAACTCACAAACAGGTCCATCTGTAAAGCTAGGATCTGTACTGGGCACTTAAATGCAATTTTTAAGTATATTATTAAGAAGCAATTGAGCAATGAATGACTATCAATGTGCTGTGAAAGTCCTTCCTTCATGCAAAGAAAATTTGAAGTATTCTTATTCTGAATTCACTGCCTCACCTCCTTGTGATCTACCACAGTATGTTCAAGTATTTTCAACAAGTTATCAGAGGAAAAACTACAGTATAAACTGCATCCAACAAGTAACCAATGCAAATGGAAAATAATTGATGTACATCACAGCAATGTAAAATGTAATGATCTTGCTTCCAGACCATTCTCAGAAAATCCTTAAGGAAATACGTAGTTTTAATTCATTCAAGTAATAATATTAGATAAAAGCAACTTTAATGATTTAAGAACCAATCTCTTCTGCCCCTTCCATAAAACAGTGTGGCATTGATTAATAACCCATCAACTACTAAATAAAATAGCCTAGATTAATTAATCAACTAATAGATAAAAACTGCTTTGATGAATTAAGAACTTATCTTTTCATTTGAAATGTGTACCATTGCATTCATTAGAAGTCCATCAACTATTAAATAAAAACAGACTTGACAAAGAATTGATCTCCTCTACCCCACCCCCATTAAACAGCTTAGCATTCATTGAAAGTCCAAGTCATCAGTAAAAATAATAAACTAATAATAAATAAAAACAGCCTTGATGAATTAAGAACTCATGTCTCTTTCAACCCCTAACCCCACCAAGAAGCAGTAGAAATTATAACGTAATAATAGATAAAAACAGCCTTGATGAATTATGAACTCATCTCTATTCCCCCAATAAACCAACCAACAAAGACCCTATCTGCCTTATATTGAAAAAAAACAATAACCAGTATTGAAAGCAATAGCAGGAGGATAACCCACAATGTTGCCTCTACACCAGTCCTTACAAGTCAGTAACTACTTCTCAACAGACTCAAGGACAAATCCAGAAATAATAAACACATAAGGACACTTAAAATATCAGTGCTGTTAACTTCAGTCATTGACAGAATAACAGAATGTGAATTAATATGCACTGTTTTATAAAGTAAAGAAGAATATAATAATTCTAATTATTGACATTATTTATTAATGTGTCTCCTGAAAAGGTAATTTGGCTGTGTGCAAAAACCAAACTGCATTTTTATATTATGTTTTAAATTTGACACATCAGTCTGCCTCCAATCCTGTCCTGTCCACCATCCAGATTCTGGTCTGGATTTATCTATGTGTAAACAAATCCATAAATAGTAATCAGACAGTGACCGTTCAGGGATCCTTAAAATATTAGTACTGTGTTAACTTGAATTACTGATCCAAAGACACTCCTTCTTGCTTAATAAACTCACTAATCTCCCCCTAGCAGATAATGGTTTACTATCTCAACAACAGGCAGCAATCTACTAAATGGCTACATGCTTCCTTCCCTTTCATAACCACAAACACAGGCATTTCCCAAGGATCAATACTAGGTCCCCTCTTATTAAACATATTTATCAATAATTTTCATTCCTCTCTCATCCATAGCACAGTCATCCAATATATAGACGACTCATATATTATCTGTTCTGCTAAACCTGCCTCCACTTTACAGCATCTCACCCAAGATGCATCCCAGAACCATCTCGCTCTCAATTCCAATAAAACAAAACTTTTAATATTTACTCCCACTAATTCCAGCTCTGTTGACAAGTCACTATTCTCCATTCACTCCCAGAATAACATCATTATTGAAGTTGTCCCCAGCACCAAATTACTAGGAGTAATCATTGATGACAAGTTAACATTTGACCTGCATATTTACAGTCACATAAAAAAAAAACATCAAAAACTAGGTGCCCTGTACAGGCACACCTATTTTCTCAGTCTCTCCGCTAAAAAGACTCTGGCTTCTTCCTTCCTGCTTCCAACACTTCTCTATGGTGCCCCTATCCTCACAAAACTACAGTCCTCCTTGCAAACAAAACTAGACTCTTGTTATAACAAAGTCACCAAATTTGCTACAAATGCTAAATATCTTACCCATCATTGTTCCTCTCTGCATCAACTTAATTGGCTAGAATCCCAACACTATTTCACATTCTTACAACTAACTACAGTCCATAAGATCATCTACCACCCAGAAATTTGCCCTTCCCTCTCTTCCATTCTGACCATGTGTCATCCAAACTGGCACCTAAGGTCTGAAAACAAAATGCTACTATCCATTGAGAAACCCAAGCTCTCTGCCGGCCAAATGTTGTATTCCTACTATGTATCTAAAGCATGGAATAATCTCCCCCATCACTCAGAGCAATCATCAACCTGACCTCCTTTAAAAACTCCCTCAAACTGCATCTCTCTTATAAATGGCTATGGCCTTGTTCCCAAACATACAACCATAACTCTTGACTTCACCTCCCAGTGCTATACCTCTAATTATCAATCATTTCCATCCTTCTCCCTGTCACTTTCATCGGGCCTATCCATCCTCCCCACTTATATCTCCCTCTGTCTTTCACTCTGTGCTTAATCTCCTCATAGCTTTATACCTGGAGTGTATTACTTTCTTGTGTACTTGAATCCACCCTATGCACCAGTGTAAATAGCATTCACAAACATCTTCTCAGAAATTATGTCCATCTTTACTTGTACATATCAATGATTTTATTTTTTTTTTATTCTGGCACTGTTGCTTCTATTACATAAAGTCATGCAATATAATTGTACTATATGATTTTTATATGTCAAAGATTGCTTTTTTCTTCTTACACCATTGCTTCTATTTACCAGTCTCATGCAATGTAACTGTACTGTACGATCCTGTTTTTCTATCTAAGTGCTTTTACTCTAATTGTATGTATCTTTGTGGAGCTTTTCTCCTCAGGCCTCCACTGAAAATGGGCTCTTTTCAGGCCCACTGGACTTTCCAGGTTAACAAATGCAATAAATAAATAATAATAAAAATACATATGATTTAATATCAATTTTTGTGAAGTAAAGAAAAAGTCTATATTATAATTCTTAATTTCTTTTTAATCATTGTTATTATATATTCAGTGCAATTTTTCACCACCTGTTTCTCCAAAAGGTAATTGTGTAAAAAAGTCATTAAATCAAACTACATTTATGCATCTGATTTGTATTACATTTTAATTTGATACAGTTCGACCAGTACAGTCCACCATGCCTCTTAACAACCCAGATTGTTGCCTAATCATTGGTTTCTTATAAAATTTTTGGATTTCTGGCAAGACACTGATGGTTGATGTCAATAAATAAAGATAGACACTTCCTATCCTTCAGAAAATGCATGCTAACACAAAACCATTAAGTTATAAGTGCAATATTTAAAATATGTCTTATTTCTGGCCTTTATCCCACCACCATTATTGATCAAAGTCCCTAAATAATGACAGACATTTGACTTTCAGTCTTCCTGTCCTTCAGAAAATGCATGCAAGCACACCTGTTACTCTAGCAGCTTTCTAGGTTCATAAGAACAATATTGAAAATATGCCCCTATTTTTTTACCTTTGTCCCACAGCCATTATTTGTGAAGTTGTTAAATAATGACAGACATTTCAGTTTCAGACTTCCATCCCTTCATAAAATGAATGCCAGCACAAAACCTGTTATTCTAGAAACTTTCTAAGTTTGTAATAAGGCAATATTCAAAATCTCTCCACCACTGAAGTCATTGACAGTGACAGGCATTTTGAGTTTCAGACATGCTGCTTCAGAAAATCCATGCTAATAAAAAACTAACAGGAACTTGAACTTTCTTTTAAGTTTGTAAGAGCAATATTTAAAATCTGTCTCTATTTGTTAGGCATTTGTTGTCCACAACACTCCCATTCTTCCCTTTAGTCAGACTGTGTAAAAGAGAGACACATGGCAGTATTTCATTCACTGCCGTTTCCTACACACACTTATTCCTTCCTTGTCCAATTGATTTTTTTTGCCCTGTCCAAATCTAAAGACTAATTGCCCCTCTTGCAGGCAGGCCTCACTGTGCTGTTGAAATGATTGCCCCCTACAAAAAATATATAACTATATATAATTTTTTTCTGCTGTGTTGATTTCTCTTTAATGCACTTTTCTTTGATGAAAAGATGTTTGAACATGCAATTCTAAATTTATCTATATATCTATAAGCATGCTTTAGCACAGAGTTATTTGGTTTGACAATTATTTGACAATATCTACTGGCAAGACAGAATGGTTAGGAAAGGTGGTAGAGTTGCCATTATATACTCCGAACACCTCAGCCTACCCATAACCCATCCAAATGTCTACCCCATCGAACTACTTATCCTAAACTGTCATCTTAACCCACAAAACAAATTTGGCTTAGCTGCTACTATATCCCACCAATTAATAACATTTCCATTCTTGAATTCATACTCTCATGGCTATCACTCAATATCAGCTATGAAACCATTCTGTTAGGAGACATTAACATAGACTGTCTAAAACTATCTACGACCAGCCCATCTCTCACCATCAGCCTGCATGGCATTCATCAGCTACTTACTACATCTACTAGATTCAATAAAAAAATAATCGTAGCTCCACTCTTGACTGGATTCTAACAACTAACCCTAACCTGTATCAAAACACTACTACCCTGCTAAAAAAATCAAAGGCTATCAGGAATGCCACAGCAAGGACACAAGTTTGTGAAGTTGCTTTAATCCAAATGCACACTTTTCGTTCGGCTCTCTGGTCGCACTTCTTCATACAATTATAAATAGTGATTCAAAACATACCATTTAAAAGCACCCCAAATAGGGTCACATGTTACAAAACCTCCTATCACAGTGTATATAAAACATCTGGTCTCAAATTATTTTAAAATGTTAGTGAGATGAATGAATATAAAATATATGATGTTTATAGCGTTACTTGCATTTGTACTTTTATGCGTGAAGAGTATGAGCTCATTGTGGTTTTATTTATTTTATTTAAGCTTGGATTGATGTTAAGAAGCACTTAAATAAGTGCTTCATCAAATGCTCTTTTTATTAAGAACGTTGTGAATACAGTGAAAGCAAGTATTTTTCAACCCGCCCTAGTCTTTGATTTCAGTCACTGTTATGAGTGGGTCTATTGGGCGGAAGTCAGCCGACTAATATGAGCAATGTTTTATGTACACTATATATTCAGCACTGTATCAAAAAGACCAGTCAAAACCTGGACTACTCTACAGACATAAAAAAATGCCTACCCCCTGACTCTAGGCAGAAACCAGCTTAGGCCTTCCTCCTCCCGCGTCTACTTTATGCCTCCTTCATCTTTTCATATCTACAATCTACCCTTTTGGCTAAACTCTGTCAATCATGCTATAGTGTTGCAAGATTTGCTAGTAACCAACCCTACAAATCTCATCACTGCCATGCACTAAAACACCTCCAGTGACTTGACTTCCCCCAGTACCTGCTTCACTCCCAGCTGCAAATGACTCATACTCTTATCTTAAAATCCCTTTCCTGTCCTGCTCTATCCTCACTAATATCACATTATACCCCTCCCAGAACTCTCTGCAGCTCTGACCAGCTCCTTCTGGACACCTATAAATCAAACACAAACATTAGTAAACTTCTTTGCAAATATAGTATTTCCCATGCATGGAACAAACTCCCCCTTAACATCTGAATCATTTCTAATGTAATTCTCTTTAAATCCAAACTTAAAACTTTTCTCCTAAATACCAACACCTGTCACTGCAATGATCCCACTTAAATCCCACCCTACCAACTTACTAACTCTCACACTTCTAAAACCCACCTTTTGCAAGTGTCCTATCTCATTTGCATCTCTTTCTCTTTTTATTAATTTAGAAAAAAATTCTAACTTTTGTACTACATGTTATGCACATTATTGTAATGTTTATGTAAACTTCGTTCTCAGGCCTTTTGTAAATTTCTAATGTTCTCATGTAAAGCACATTATTATAATGTTTGCATAAAACTTCATTGTCAGATGTTTTTCTTTTTTGTAACTTTGTAATAACTGTTTGGAGCTTTTCTCATCGGGTCTCCACTGAAAACGGGCCACTGTATCAATTGGACTAATCCAGTTAACAAATGACAAATAAATAAAATAAAAATATTTAACTCCTCAATGTTGTTAAGATAGTTTCCATAATCTTTGGGCTATATTTATTGGGATCTGTAGCTAATTATGAAGCAATAGTTGGATTTGTTAGTGGAGGTTTGTATCTCTAGGAGCTCTAAGTTTGGGTTGTGGTAATTTCAGATGAGGTGATGATATTTCTGATAAATACTGATATTCACCTACAGATACACAAGTGTCAGAAAGAATGACAGGTTCTGAACACAAGTATAGAGTGAGAGAGTGCTGTCACTGCATTGAAACCATGTCTAATTAACTACATAAATATGAAAGAGTTCAAGATGCAGGAGGACCTCAAGTTCAGTAATCTTTCTAGTTAAACTCTTAGCATTAGGTAGTGTCACCATGGTGTTGTCTGAACAGCAGTTTGAGTTTACTATGGCGGAATGTCCACCAGTAGGAATGCACATGAAAAGGCACTATCAAGGCAGCAAAGGTATTAGCCAGTAGCAGGACTCTGGTATAAGAGGTATAAGAATCCCTGGCAAAACAAGAATACTTATCTACCATCGCATCTCAGGCTGACACATACTTAGAAAGACACCAACTTATTTGTCAATTATTAAAGACAATTAGCCTTCATAGGTAAAGTGGCATCTTCCTAGGTGAAGGCAAAATAATACTTATGATCAGCATCATTCCTGTGCATTGCCTCACTGTCACATGGGTAAGCACTAGGTCATAATCATAGTGATGTAGTTTAGGGGGTCCTATATTCCTCTTAATATACAGAGAGAACATCTGTGTTTCCTGCTGAATTGACTTTGACTTATGGAAGACAAATATTTCTGTAACAAGAAAAGAAATAAAACAGCATTCACTAATTTTCAATTTTGTTTCTCAGCAAGAAGCATATAAATGGTTTACCTTTGAATGCCTGAATGGTATTTATGCGATCGGCCATTTCCACGAACCATAATGCCGAAACATACGAACTTCAAAGGATCAAATGTCTAAAATGGTTTGCTGAAAAAACATTTCTGACTTTTGATCCATGTGTTTCAATGGCAAAAAAAATTTGCTTATTTGCCATTCAAACACATGGTGAATCGGCATTGTGGTTCTTTGCAGCCGTACTTCCAATGTTTTGCACGTCGAACATACGGCATTCAACAATATAAAGGTAAACCCATATCAAATATTATGTGTCTTAAATCTGCTCCCAACCTGTATAAATGCAAGCTATGTTTGAGATTTAAAAAGCAATGGATAGAAAGGGAGAGAACTGGTTAAATAAGATCACAGTGTAACATTAAACGGTCCCCCAGCAGATCAATAATTGCCCTATTTCTTCAACCATGATTCCTCCTGTTGTTAGATCTTCTTCTGTTACTTTCATGTACTCACTGAAGCCTTGCGTACTGTGGCATCCTGCATTTATTGTTTCAGTCTCATTGTCTGTATAGTGGTTTCCTTTCGGACGTTGTGCATTAATGAAATCCTAGGTGGATCCTCCATGACTAATTTGTCGGGTCTCTACAGTTCTGTTAGCGGTGCCTTTTTTGGTTTTGGTTAGAGGTTATTTTAACTGGGAGTCTGACTATGCTGTGAGCCTTCCCATTCCTTTAGGAAATAGTTCATGTGGTAGAGTTTATTAACAAAATTTGCATTCCTTTCACTAACAATTGTTAATGGATACTTAAGGGATACTCCAAACCCCAGATCTGTATTCCACTAAATAGAGTGCTAATGTCTTTCTTTTTGCAAACAGTGCAGCATTGTGATCTCAGACTATGGTTTCTGGATGTCCTGTTATTTATACACTTCCAGCTAGTTCTCTTTCCCTCTTAACTATACACTCTCATTCAGAATAATCTAGGCATTTAAAAGTAAATTGGAAACATGAGGTTGCTTTGCCTTGTTAATGACCTGTGTGACTTTTCTATCACCCAAGGTTTCTCTGTTACTACAATCAGAAAGACCACTTTACTGATGAATTCTATTGGTTCTGCCCCTTCCATTCTGCCAGACAATATTAAAGTTCATATGTTGTTTCCCTGTGTCCTGTTTTCAAGATTATCTATTTTATTTTCAAGAATCTGTGCATTTGCTTGTGGATCTAATATATTTTAGAGTTACAGTTGATAATTTCTTTTCTGCTACTGTAAATCTTTGCTGTGCTAACAACTGCTGTGCCTCCTGCATTTTTTGTTCATTGCTTGCTAAACCTTGTTTACTTTCTTGAATATCTAAAGAAGTTACTAGCTTGATATTTATAATATGTTCCAAAAGATGCTCTAATAGCATTTTTGTCTTTCAGAAGCATATCTTGTAGAGTCATAGGTTCATAGGTAAGTACTAGGCTAGCTGCCCTTCCAGGCCATATTAAACATGGACAGTTTCCATTTTTATGCTAGAATTAACCTATCCCATTTGGTGTTAGGTTGGCCTTACCCATTACATAGTCCATAATTATATAGTGCCTCTAGTCAGAATAACTGGGATCATACCATCGAAAATGTGAGGGGACCCATGCATGGAATAAAGAATTCAGGAGCTATCTCTATCCACTAGTAGCACAGGAGGCATTCCTGTGGTAAATTTTCTGTTACCAATCCATAGATCCAAGTTGCACTTGAATATGGACAGGGTTGAGCTTTGTTTTACCTGGATGTTCAAGTGCAGCAGTATCCTCTGTGAGACACACCTGTTCTGTTGATGTTGCAGAAGAAGTACGGATCCCTAGACATTTTATTTATGATGCTGTTTGACTTGCTGATGTACAGTAAATCAATCCATATTGTCTCAAAGGATACCTTGAATCCAGACACAGGTCATCTCTTCCCAGCCTGTAAGATACCAAATATATTGTGAGAGGGCTTTGAGTCTGTCAATGTAGGACAAACTGCTTATAGGTTCATAGGTTCATAGGTTCATACTAGGCTATCTGCCTGAGGGCATTTACAAGCCTAGCCCATCGTTTTGTGGCTTACGCCACCCCTTTAGTATGGGGAACTATACCCATTATTTTGCTGTGCCTCTGTCGAGCAGTGACACTGAGGTAATCCCTGGGGTATATCTGCGATCTCCCATCCATTGGTCAAGATTTCTCTTGAACAAGGCCAGCGAGGTGCTCTGCCTCACATGTACCGGGATTTTGTTCCACAGCATAGGGAGTCTTTGGGTGATGAATCTATCCCTCCAGCACGTCCTATTAATAGCCGTGTCGAGGTTTAAGTCTCCGCCCTTGTGGCTCTGATGGATCTAGATTTTTTGAGGTGAAGCATATTCATCAACTCTGGGTTTGACATGGCCTTGTATGTTAGGCAAAGGTCACCTCTGAGCAAGCGGTACGCGACTGAATAGAGCTGGAGTTCTTTCAGTCGGGCAGCATAGGACAGATTTGAGACCCTTTATCCTTTTGGTGAGGAACTTTTGTGGCCTCTCCAGCTGCTGCAAGTGTCGGGTCAGATACATCCCGAATGGGGCATTGTACTCAATCATTGGTCTGATGAGTGATGAGTAAAGGGAGACTATGACCTCCCTTGATCTAGATGAGAATCCCTTCATGATAAGGTGGGCAATGTAGAAGGTCTTCCTAACTACTTTAGCTACATGGGTGTCAAATGACAGACTACTATCAACCTGGGTCCCCAGGTCCCTGATAACTTCTTCTGTGCTCAGTGGATTGCCACCTATTTGGTAGCTAGGGGTAGCCTTGTTTTTCCCAAAGGGTATGACTATGCATTTTTTAGCATTTAACTTCAGGCCGTGGCTCTGGCACCAGTTATCCATTTCTGTGAGACCCTTCTGAAGGATATCTGTGTCAGATGTGTTTTCTACTATGGCCCAGTTTGCAGTCATCTGCAAACTTTGTCAGCCATAACCCTCCTGTGTTTGCTTGTACTTCGGAAAAGTAGATGCCAAACAAGAGTGGGCCCAGGACTGAGCCCTGTGGGACACCACTTGTGACAGGCTTTGAGTCTGACATGGCGCCAGCAACTCTGACCCTGTGGGTTCTGTCACTCAGCCAGTTTGCAACCCATCTTGTGATGTATGGGTTAACATTTAAGCTGATGAGTTTTTCAATGATACCCGAGTGGGGTATTGTATCGAAGGCCTTAGCCAGATCGAGGTAGGCTGTATGGACTGCCTTTCCCTCGTCAATGGCTTTGGTGACTGTTTTGAAGAAGTCAACCAAGTTTAAAAGGCATGATCTGCCTTTGACAAAGCCAAACTGGGTTGGATCCAAAGTCTGCAAATTCCCTATGTCTTTATTTATGAGGTCCATTATGATCCTCTCCATGGCTTTGCAGATAAGGCTTGTCAAGCTAATGGGTCGGTAATTTCCAGGGTCGGTGGAGGCACCGCCTTTGTGAAGTGGTACCACAGTTGCAGTGCGCCACTCCTGGAGTGCGTATCCAGAGGTAAGACTTTGATTAAACAGCTGTCCTAGCTGTGGGTTTAATTCCTCATTGAGTTCGTGGAGCACACAGCCGGGGACACCATCAGGTCCCATGGATGCTGTGTTTTTTGCTTTGGAGAGAGCAGTTCTCACTTGGGCGCTGGAGATGTTTAGGGGGCTGCAATCGTTTGGTATAGATATCTCTCCTTTTGGGGGCGAGGGGGGGAGAAGTTTGCACTGAACCTGTCAGCCAGTATGTTGGCAATGTCTGTAGGATCAGTAATCTTCACATCATTTTGAACTAGTTCTGAGTATATCTGGGAGTTTCCTCCTAGGTTTCTTACATAGCTAAAGAAGGCCTTATGATTGTCTTTTGAGTCTTTAGCTATTTTTCTCTCGAAATTTGCTTTGGATGATTTTATGAGAGCTCTTAGTTTTTTACTTATAGTGATCAAGGGTGTCTTACCTTTTAAGGATTTTGCTCTATCTTGTAGTAGCTTCCTCCTTTTATTGTAGAGTTTGTTTATGGCTGGGGTCCACCAGACTGGACGCTTGCCTTTGGTACTAAGAGTCTTTGTTTTGTTTGGGATTGCCTTATCCATGCAGTCCTGCAGGTACTGGTAGAAGGTGTTTGTAAGTGATTCAGCGGCTTGAGTACTGTTTTCCATGCTCGGGGGCCTTAAAGGAGACCACACTAGTCTTTAGAAGTGTGAAGTCGGCTTTTGAGAAGTTCTTTACTGTGGTCTTTTTATTTCAGGTGGGGTGGGATGAGGACCTCCAGCGAGATTAGTTTGTGATCTGATCTCACCAGTGAGGGGTATACTTCCGGTGTTGAACATTGTGCTCCCATGTTCGTGATGATGAGATCAAGTATGTTATCTCCTCTTGTGGGGATGGTGACTAGTTGTTCCATGGCATTTGAGTTTATGAATTCCAGGAACTTTTGGGCTAGGGTGTTTGGGCTTGAGTAGTGTTCCCAGTCTATATTAGGGTAATTGAAGTCACCTAGTATGATGGTGTTTGGTGATACATTTATCCCCTCTAGTGTTTTCAGGAAGGCCATGTGAGGTTCCTGAGTTTGTGAGGGTGGCCTGTAACATGCTACAATTTGCAGAGCAGTCTTGCCTATGGTTAATTGCACCTGGATGGTCTCCGATGCATCGTGCGTTGCCACCAGTCTTGAGGTGTGGGTGTCCTTTCTTGGTATTGTCCGGATTTTGGGGCCGGAACGCATGATATGAGGTAAAACCTGATAGCGCTGGGGTGCTTAGACCATGAATCCTTTTAGTAAGGTATCTCTGTGAGTACTCCAACTGTTGCATGTGGCAGGACAGATACACACCAAAGGGGCACTATAATCAGTGATTTGCCTGATGAGGACAATGTAAAGGGGGGCAATGACATCACTAGATCTAGACACAATACCCTTACTTATGCTGTGCGATATAGAAAGACTTTCTTATAAAAATGGACATGTTGTTTAAAACTTAAATCACTGTCCACATAAGTTCCCAAATCCCAAACAAATGGGTGACCTCTTAGGGGCATATTGCCAATATGGTAGTTTCCTGGGGTAGATGACTTACCAAAGGATATAATAATACATTTTTTAGCATTTAGTTTCAATCCATGATTTTGGTACCAGTCATTTATTTGGGACAAAACTTCCTGGAGGTTGGTTAAATCATTTAGAGATTCAATGACTGCTTCAAGCTTACAATCATCTGCAAATGTACACAGCTAGAACCCTTGGCTATTGGCCTTTACTTCAGAGACGTAGATGCCAAACAGGAGAGATGTAAGCACAGAACCCTAGTGGTCTCCACTGGTTGCTGGTCTCTTTGTGCAGGAAACTTTCCCTGTTTTGATTTCCTGCATCCTATATGTGATACAATTGGGGTTCAGGCACCTAGGCGGTGCGACGCCCCCCTTGAGACAGCTGGATGTGGACACATGGCAGGTTGGCAGTTTAACTGCAGCAACAAATTCCTCTGGACAATTCCCTGTGGGAATACAGGAACCCTCTACACCCTAACCACAGGTGGCAGACACAACCCCCACAGTGATACACTCTGCACCCCCCTAGAAGCCACCATGTGCAACTGTCAGTGGAACACGTGGCTGGCATAGGATGCCACGTGGGCATGAAAGTGGTAACATGAAACCTGTGTGCTTTGGGCAAAGCCATTATTAACACAAAATGTAAAGTGATGTGTGCAGTGATTGGTGCGTACTAAACCCAAATATAATCACAACTTGTAAAAATGTGCCATAGCATGGACAAAATCCTGCACATCATTGTAGTCACACTTATGTTGCAAGATGTGCTTTGGTGATGCTCCCTTACAACAGTAGCCTTCCTACGTGGTGTCACAGGCATCCCCCTCAAAAGAGACTCCCGTCGGGTATCTTTCAGGTTCTGTTCCTACTGCAGAACAGACAGAAGGTTGGATAGCTAAACAGTAGGGCATCCCAGTAACACCTTCAACTGATGATGCCATGCCTCCACCTGGTTATTTGTCCGCGGGAAGTCCATGTCAGAGACATCACACACATTCCAAAACCTCAAAGGGTAGGACAATGGCAGTTGTTGCTGTGCTGAGCAGCGGGATGCATACTTGCGTGGTCTACCCCGCACATAATGGTGGTCCAGAAATATGCCAATAGGATGAGCACAGTCTGGTAAAGTAGCCACAATGTCCAGAAATGCAGGGACAATGTCTTCCAGTGGTAGGAATGCCAACACAATCAGCTTGTGGATGGCAATTGAGAAAGCAGTGTCTGTACCATAGAGGGCCACAAGGTGGTGATGCTGGATCCGGCACCAAATGATCTGTGCAAAATGGAATAGGCACCCCTTCAGAATACTCTTAGGGAATGCTTTATGGCTGGCACAGATCGCTGCCCTCTCAAAATCAATCATAATATACTGTGGAGCCAAGGTGCATCCCTGTTCTGTGGCCATACCCTTCAGTATCTCCCACATATTGTTGTATGCAGACTCTGACATCCATGTCATGAGACAGTACACCAGGGGGACGATCCTTGCTGAGGTGGGGGTGCCAATACATCCATGTAATGTATACAGCTGATGACATATATCAGCCCGTGTGGGGAAGGTGCCTCCCCAAAAATTATGTCAGACCTGCACAGATCAGTCAGATTCTTTTATGTAGTAAGTAGAAACAAGGAATCAGTCCCATCCATATCAGACCTTCTACAGAGGATGAAGCTGCCACTATGGAGTGGATACTGGCTGGCATCAATATCCGCAAGTGTCGCTGGAGGTATGGTCATGGATGCCCATGCTCTCTGTCGTACCCTGGTTATGATATGACATAGGGTGGCACAGCAAGGCATCTCTTGTAGTACATTGTCATCCGCTGTGCCTAGGACACTCTGTATTACCAGGCTTGGCAGGTCATTGCTGGTTACCGCCCTCTGCTGCAGTTCTGCGTGCAGTGTAGCCACTTGGGCTGTTGTTGCATCTGGGCCGTGCTGGTGTGGCAGTGATTTCAGAAGTTCTTCCCCCTCATCCTGGCAAACAGTGATGGCACAACCTCTGCAGGCCTTTAGTCTCTGCTCAATACATGCCCAGTACTTTAGGTGGTGCTTCACACTCCAAATGGTAGAGGTATCCCTCCACTACCTGCATTGGTTTGCCCTGTTGGCTGGGCACTGTGCTGTATCTGTTGCCAAGCTGACTGGGGCTATACAGGTGCATAGATTCCATCATGGTAATGCCACTTGTTGATGGCCTCTAGGTATCCATCACAGCCAGTGTAGCAGGGAATGGTATGTAGACACCACTTCGGTACAGGCCAGTATCACAGTCTGGATATATTACTGTACAACACCTTGTGTTGTACCCTTCTAAATATGCCCTGTTTGCCATGATGGCCCTTTGCAGCAGTATACACACCACCTTGCTCATACTACCTGTCCAGCTAGGGATTACCTATGTGCAGTTCACACAGCCGTGCAATTGGCAAGTGAATGTAGTCCAGCAGGAGTCTCCCAGCTTGCATACACCACTGGTTGTGCATGTACTGCACAAGTCCCCTTTAACACCCAGCTATTGCTGTTGGCCAATCAGGGTGCAGGGCCCAGCCTCAGTTTCAGTGACAGAGATCACATAGGGATGTCTCCCTGTGTAGCACCCTTTTCTGCCTACATGTCCCTGCATATGCGCATACCTCTGCTGCAACAACCATTGGATGGGTTTGACAACCCCCACATTACGGGCATGCTGCCTTATTGTGGACTTGGAGGTGGGTTGATAGTCCTTTGTGTCCTATTCATACTTTTCCTCCCCTTTGTGTCTGTGTCCCCTTCTACTGTGGTTGCTTTTGCAATGTTGGGCAGGTGGTCTGTGATTGCTAGGGTTGACATGTGTCCATCTCCCACTGCCCTAGGGTGGCTCTGGAAGGACAGTACCCTTCTGTTGCAGGCATACCTCTCAGCCCCTCGGAGTAGGTAGTCTGGACAAAGCCATACCACTAGTGGTACACATAGGGTCACATTCTGCCTTTGCAAATTTGTACAGTGGATAGGATAACAGGTTGTGCATTAGCATGCATATTGCGTAGTGTGAAGTCTGAAACTCTAAATGTCTGCCATTACTTTCTAACTCCTGCACACATTGCTTTGCCACTACTCTGCCACACAGCCACAATAGTTCTCACTATGGGCCACACATAATCTGCAGTAGTCTGGGAAGTCTGTGGAAACTGTATGGTTGGGGTGTATGGGAAGAGATTCTTGTGAAGTTGTGTCTTGTGTACGGTGCGTATGTATGGGGGTTATCATTCAACTGCAGCTTCTTTGGCATTTTCTGTCCATCAGCTTCCCACAGCTAGATGTACTGTGCAGGTTATGTTTGCGGGTTTGGAATACTTGTGCATGGGCTACAGGTAAGTTGTTTTATCTTTCTGTGAGTGTTTGGTCCCTCTCCACCACTTGTCTTGCCGATCGTTTGTCTAGTGTGGCTGTTTCCACTGTCAGGAAACAGCCCACTTATTTACATTAGGGGACATCTCCATTTTTCAAGTTTTCCTACTGTGTGGATTCCCACAGCGTATCTATCTTTCGTAAGCACTGCTCTACGATCTAGCGATGCTGCGGCCTTCTGCTTTCAGCATTGTAGCTCGTGGGCATTTGTCTCACGATCTACACACCGGAACCCGATACAATTGGCAATTCAATGGGTGACATAGATGTCTATTCCAATATTACTTATTTTTTTGTACTATGCCTGATTGGGGGATTATGTTAAATGCTTTGTTCAGGTCAAGATATGTGATGTTTACTATTTTACCTTCATCCATTGCTTTGGTGACTTTTTCAAAAAACATTTACAGAGTTGAGTTAGCATGCATGTCCTGCCATAGAGTAATCCATATTGAGAAGGGTTTAGTCTCTGAAGGTTCCTTATGTACTTATTGATTAGGCTAGTCAGACTTATGTGTCTCTAATTTCCTGGGTCTGGGGATGGTCTTTCCATGTGCAGCAGGAATGACTATAACTGTTTTCCATTCACTTCGCACAAAATCTGTATGGAGGCTGAGGCTGAATCATGTAGTTAGGTGAGTGGGTGGGTAAATTGTGCTTCATGCTATTTAAGATGCATTGAGGGATATTATCAGGATCCATCAATGCAGTATTTTTAGCTTTACATAGGGTTTATATGACTTGGGCAAGTATGATAGCTGTAGGAAAGCCAGTTTTCAGATACATCTTGAGAGAGAGATGGAAGAGCGAGAGGAGTACACTCAGAGCTGAATTTATTGACCAGTAGGCTGGCTTTATCTACAGCCTCAGTGTAGTTAACATCATTCACAATCAACTCAGGACATCGCTACATTGTACTGTCGAGATTACGAATGTAACTAAAAAAGGCATTGTGATAGGTTTTGGCTTGAGTAGCTATTTTAGCCCCAAACTTGACTCTAGTGGGTTTTATTAAGCCCCTGAGTTGTTTGGTTATTTCAGTGATGAAGGACATAGCATTATGAAAATTCTTCTTATATTTGGACAAAATGTTATTCCTTTTATTTGAAAGCTTGTTGATATTATGGTTCCACCATGTGGATTTTTTTTTTCTGGGGTTTGCCCTGCACTTGTTCCTACAGGGTGCAGCTGCAGCTATGCACCACTGCCATTTTAAAATTGGTGATAGCTCATGGTGGAGCTATTGGTTCAATGCTTATGAGGAAAACTAAGCTGTTTAATTCATATTCTAGTTAGATACATTCCTGAATCTTTCTAATTGATAGTTCAGTTTGAAGAAAAAAGGAATGATGGCCTCTGCAAAGAAGGGAGTCACAAATAAATGTATCGACCACATGAATATGCCAGGCATGCCTTCTAAAAGTAGTTTTATTGCAGAATGATAAGCTAATTAACTGTTTGATAAAATGGCAGTTTCTAACTTTTAAAGATTGTGTATTTTGTTATACACAATGCCGTTCCAGCTGATGTTAATATTAGCATCTTTCTCAGTGAACTAGTTTAGAGTAACTTTCTCTTCATCTACCATGTACAACATGCAGAGTAATTGTTTATTGTGAAGTCTAGCTAAACTGAAAATTTATAATAAAATCTTAAATTCATTCAAAATTAATAGAATGAATGAGCCCACTCTCATCTTATCTCATTTAATCAACACTTCAACGCTGGATTATTCAGAGCCAACCAAAACACTGGCAGGTCAATAGGAAAAAAAACTGACACCTCCAAGGACACAAAATACAGAGAAAAAAATTCTGCCCTGCAGCATTGCAGCTATCACTCACTCCTCAAATTATACATCTCTATATATGTATGGTTCCCCCGTGTTTTGTTGAATGGTTCTTCTTTCAGTTAAAGCAGGGAGTATGGTTTAATGTTGATGATATGCATGCCGAGTGATGGAAATGTCGATGGTTTGTAATGTTGAAATAGGTAAGCAGGTTGGAGGGGTAACAGTGTTTGTGCATCTGCATGTGAATTAGGGTTAGGGTAGGGAAAGAGTGTAAGATATGTGTTGTAGGTTTCTGTGGCAATTTGTGTATTTCAGGGTTAGGGTTAAGGTTAGGTTAGAGAATAGTTATATAGTTGTTTGTGTGTGTTTGTGAATGTTTGTGCGGCTGAGTGTGTCTTGTGTAGTGGCAGTGTTATGGGAAGGTTTTTATGTAGGTAGGGTATAGGGTAGGGTTGAGAGAAGGGGCAGCATTAGGGTTAGGGTTATTACCCATTACTAAGGGGATGCAGGGTGTGTGTGTGTGTGTGTGTGTGTGTGTGTGTGTGTGTGTGTGTGTGTGTGTGTGTGTGTGTGTGTGTGTGCGTGTGTGTGTGTGTGTGTGTGTGTGTGTGTGTGTATTTTTTCTCTATGGAAGTCCAAGAATTGTCAGAATATGTGCTAATTATTTGTTATAAGCAGTAAGATATGCCACCATTTACAAGTGTATATATTTAAAAGGTTATGCTCGACACCTGGTCTTGGTATCAAACTGAACTCTGCTTATGCATTACTGTTTTAAGATGGTTTATTATTCTTTTTTGTTTGTTTTTATTGTGACTTTATTGACCATTTAGCTCATATTATTGAAACTATTGTGTAACTATCACTGTTTTAAAGGAAGATACTGTGCTTTATCAGCTGTATTCCCAAGTAACAGCGAACTAATTTAACTGCTCACTATATGCTTAAACTGGGATGTAATGTAATTCCTTATAGTTTGCAGACATGGAGCTGCTATAGTGTAGTAATGCCTTATTCTATATATTATGTTGTAGGTAATACTGTCATGTGTTACACTGACTGTTTCACCCAAGCCAAGTTGGATATTGTACAATAATCTTGGTTGAGCACTATATGTATGCCTAGATGCTTGTTGTATTTGTTTGAACATATTTTTAGTGTCAAATTACTGCATGGAGTTTTTAATTTAACTCAGTAACTGTAGTGTTATTAGGCTGTTTTACCTATTTCCTTCCACTCCTTTCTTGTATTGCACCAATTATAAATACAGTCCTACCTCCTCTAGCACTCCCCTTATCAGCGCTTCCTAATCTTCTTCTTTTTTTTTTATTTCCATTTACAGTTGTCATCTAATACAAACCCTGTGGGGCATCCCTATAGCAGTTCTCTACCAGCAAGCTGCATCTGCAAACGTCTGGGGTCGGTTTACTTAAAGTACAGGAACATTACAGTGTATGTTAATGATTTAACCCGTCTATGATTATAAATTTCATTAGAATGTATTCAGGGAGTGCACACTACTGGTAACCCCCCACCCCCACAAGAGATTGCTCTAAACCCAATAGTTTTTAGTTTGGAATCGTTGTTTTACTCAGTCTTCTCCTTCTTAATATACTTGTCCATATTTCTCCCACTCCATACTGACTCCTGACATAAGGTTTCTATTTCTTTAAGAATTCCTAGTCTACAAAATTGTAAGCTGCATAGATACGTTTCACAGTACCTGGTAGTCTAAGTGACTGTTCCTTGCTGTGCAGTTATAGAACTTTGCTCTTCCGGCTCCATTCCACCCTCGCTACACTCGGGCTTCACTCTGCTCCCCTTCCCTGCCCCCATTTGCTCCCACCCCTAATTCACTCATATTTATCTAAACCTAACCACTCCCACTCATACATGTCTACAAATCACCACCTGTAAAATTTTGAATTATAAAGTAGCCCACATTTCCACACTAATTCTAATCAACACACATCCATTAGCACGAATATATTAACCTTTTACCAATCCCTACCCTTTTTACCATTACAAAATGCTATCAATATATTGATGCTATCAATACAAACAACCCTTTTATTTCATACACATTTAACAGTTGTCACACCCTGTAATCAAAACAGGCCAATCACCACTATACCCCCCCTCCCTCACCATTACAATACAACACATATCCACCTACACATTTAGCTGCTCTAACCTCCCTCATAGTCACCCTCCTATCTGATTTAATCACTGCTCTACCACATAGCCACAAACTCACAGCTATCACCTCCCCCTCCAACATCTCACAGCACACTCTAACCATACGCCGTTAGTCCCACTCTAACAACCTCAACACACTAATAAAGCACACAATGTTATATTCACTAAAACACACATCATTACATCCACTAAAACAAACACTATTTACTATAGTATCTTTCCACACAGCCAACCTATTCACACTAGCCTTTCTTTATCATTTAACTAACTTCTACACCCCCATCTACTATGACCACCCCACCAACTCCATCATCAACTCTCACTGTCCATAACCCACCACTACAATTCCCAAATTTCAACCGACCTCTACCACAACACAGAAATAGACTACCTCCCACTTAAATAACTTCAAACCAGACACAAAAATGAACCACTGTTTAGAAACCACAAACAACTAAGTAAACTTATAACAACTTTATTTCATATTTTATCAAAACTAAAACTCAGTGGTGACATCCACCCCAACCCTGGCCCCAAGACTACCAATAAACAAACTACCACTTACACCTCAATCAACTCCACCATACCCGTTCATCCCAAACAACACTCCCTGCTGTTTCTTAATATAAAATCCATGACCTCCATGCACTAATTGACTTACATTCCCCTGACATAACCATTTTGACTGAAACTTGGCTTAAGCCACATGTCAAAAACAATTAAATACTTCCCCCCAGGGTTTAACATATATAGACTCGATCATCAAAATAAACGTGGAAGAGATGTAGCAATAATGTTTAAACAAATTCTAGCCTTAGAAGTTATCAACACCACACTTCCTACATCTAACAATGCAGAATTACTCATCACCAAACTGAATATCAACAAGAACAAAATACTAATCATAGTGGCTATCTATATCTCTCCAGAAGATAACACTAGCACAGTTGAAGACATAATTAATTGGCTATCCACAACCTTCCACCAAGAAACCATAATTATGGGTGACCTCAACACTGACTGGTCCACCTATAATTCCAGTAATCCATCCAATTTCATAAACCTATATGGTTTCCCCCAGCTCATACAAAACCCCACAAGAATAGACAAAACCTCCAACAGAAAATCCATCCTGGATTGGACTCTCACAAATAAAAATAACACACCCCTTCTAGCAGGATGCCTCCCCAGTACCATAAGTGACCACCTAATCAGAAACAATCTTAGTTCACCTAGACAAGTAGTCTATAGGCTAATCCACACCAAGAAAAAATGTAATACCCACATTTTCAACTCCCTCCTCCAACAAATTAACTGGTCCCCCCTCAAAACACTACCACTAGATGACACTGTTCAAAGCTTTAACACCACCTTCCTCAACATCCTAAACAGCTTGGCCCCCTGCAGAATAGTTAGAATAAAACATCACCACACACCCTGGCTTAGAAACAACACCAGAGACCTACTAAAAGAAAGGGACAAGGCATGGCAGCACTAGCTAACTAACAAATGCAATGACAACCTTGTACTTGAGTAAAAAGCAGCTCTTGCTGGATAAAGCACCTTCAAACCGAAAAAGACCAAATGTATAAAATATATAAGAAGGTGCACCATGAGCCAAATGGCTTGAAAAGATGTAGCTCCAGTTGTTAAAAAATGTAGCTCCAGTTGTAAAAACAGGTTTATTAACATATAACACGAACAGACTGCAGTAGGGTAAGCGCTTTCACGTTATGTTTAACGCTTCATCAGACATTAAGGCAGCCCCAAGAGATCTGTTTAAATACACATGACTGATACATAATCTGTTCAAACTAACAAATCAAAACACAGAAACAATGAACCTAACATAAAACTGCAAACATCATAAAAATCTAAAAATCATTAAAACATATATTGATATTGACCTTAATGTCTTAAGGGTCTGTTAACTAAGAAAGGTTTAAGCGCTAGTCTATCATTTAAACCAAAAATGTGCGCTTGTAATTTTAGTATCCATCTACCCTCTCTTTCCTCAACCTTGTTTCTAATGTCCCCTAGTCTACCATTTTTCGCAACCAACTCAAGTACCTGAAATTGAAAACAATGTGTTTGTCCTTGTTCCTTAACGTGTTTGGCTAGGGCGTTGGTAACATTGCACTTGGCAATGGCATAGATGTGTTCCCTAATACGTTCACGTAAGCTTCTGATTGTCATGCCAACATAAAAAGTTTTGCATTGCTGGCAATCAGCTAGGTATACTAAACAATCAGATCTACAGTCAGCATAGCATCTAAAATGATAGGTGCGTTTCGTATGGGGATGTATGAAGCAACTGGTGTTGGATATATATCTACATTGATTGCATGTGTGGCAAGGGTAGGTACCTATCTTGGCAACGGACCTATTGGGTCTTTGACCTCTGTCATAACAAAGTAGCCTACTGAGTGAAGACATATTTCTATATGCAACTCTAGGTCTCGTCAACGAGATTTTTGATCCTATCGTCCACCAATAAAAGTCTCCAGTTTTTGTTCAGAATATTCATAATATGTTTGTTCTTGTTAGTAAAAGGAATGACAACTCTATTAACACTGGATTTATTTTTGATCTTACTGGAACCTAAAGAATCTCTGGGTCTATTGATCAAAGGTGCTCCTATGTCTTCCCTAAGGCTATCACCCATGGTAATGTGTTCTAAAACATGCTCACGATCATAGCCTCTGGACATAAAATTCCTGGCTAGTTGGGTCTTGTGTCTATCATAGACGGAATCTTGTGATGTTAATTTCGAGGTCCTTATGGTTTGATTCTTGACTATATTATTGTGAACGTGTCTGGGGTGCATGCTATGACGATGCAGCAAGTTGTTCCTCCAACATGATTTTCTAAAAATTTCAGTGTCAAAACCATGTGGACCTTTAATGATCTTGACATCCAAGAATTCAATCTCGTTTGTAGCATGTGAGCAATCAAAAGTAAGAAAATTTGTGGTAGCATTCAAATAGTTGATAAACAACTGTAACTGCTCAATCGTCCCACCCCATAACAAAAAGACATCATCCACAAACCTGTTGAAATACTTAAGGTATACCTTGTACTCAAAGTCAGTGTTAAAGATGTATAGCTCCTCCCATTGTGCCAATACCAAGTTGGCATAGGCATTGGCACATGGAGTACCCATCGCAACCCCCTTGGTTTGTAGGTAGTATCTCTCATTGTAACAAAGAACATTATTCTCAAGTACGATATCTAAAAGGAACATACATCTAGCCACTATATTATCAGGAACTTTCTTGTCGGAAAGTAAAGTTCTAACATAGTCCATGCCTATGTCATTAGGTATAGATGTAAATAGTGACTTAACATCGAGTGTAACAAGTATGTCATCTACATCAAAGGAAGATCTACTGTAACCAGCTAGACTCTCCAAAAAGTGAGGTGTATCCTTTAGGATGTAACTGAAGTCCATGACAATAGGTTTCAATAACTTGTCTAAATATATGGACATTGGTTCAGTTAACCATCCCCTGCTTGAAACAATTGGTCTCAGGGGGGGGTTTAGCATATCCTTATGGATCTTCGGTAAGCCTCTAAAGGACGGTATCACAGGTTTGTCCACTACCATATATGAATATAAGTCCCTGTCTAATACATTAGTTAACATCAGATCATAAAGGTTGGCATGTACACATCTGATCAAGTTGTTCAACTCATAATTATTAATGAAGAGATAAGTATCTCTATCTGCCAGCATGTGTTCCATTTCACTAGAGTATCTAGAACTGTCTAAAACAACAATGGCACCACCTTTATCAGCTTGTCTAATGGCTATTTTCTCATTTTTTCGCAAGCTCTTTAAAGCTTGTTTCTCTTCTATAGTCAAATTGTGGAAATCAGCCTTCACATGGTTATCGTTGTATAAATCAAATAAATCTGATTCGCATGCCTGTTCAAACGCCTCTAGAAGAGGATGTTGTTGTGGCATGAACGTAGATGGTTTTTTAAACAGCAAGTTATCTTTGTTGACATTGTTGTTGACATTGTTAACATCTTGGCCAAACATTAACTTTAGTGCCAGATTCCTAGTGAACAATTTTATATCAACAATGACATCAGTAATGTCATTACACCCTGAAGGTATAAAGCCTAAACCCTTATTCAGGACAGAAAGCTCATGTTCATTCAGGGTATAACTAGATATATTCACAACTAAGTCCTCTGTGGTATTACCTTCTTGGTAGGATGTGTGTTCTCTTCTGTACTTTGTACTTTACAAACAACTTAGGAATAACACCAAATCCCAGATAAAAGCTGACAAAAAAGCCTACTACATCACTGCACAGCAAAGAAACAAAAACAACCCAAAAAATTCTGGGCCACTATAAACAAACTCCTGCAACCTGGTAGTACGTCCACCCCCAATCCTACTACACCCCCATCAAATGATAACATTGCAACAAAATTCAATTCTTTTTTCATAAACACAATTCACTCACTTATTGACTATGACCAAAACATCACTACAATAATCCCTGTATCCAACAATGAGGGTGTAAACTTCTTCTCCTTTAACCCCATCCCAACCTATACCATAAAAAATCTACTCAGTAAGCTCAAGCCCACCAGTCTAGCTGCTGACAACCTGCCATCAGAATTCCTCAAAGCTGCCTCCAAAGTTGTAGCCTACCCTATTTCTATCCTCATCAACCACTCTATCTCTGAGAACCATGTCCCATTAATCTGGAAAGTCTCCTATATCACTCCACTGCATAAAAGTGGCAACTCTACTGAGCTTACTAATTACAGACCCATTGCCATTCTTTCACCTCTCCAAAATACTAGAAAAATGTATTCACTCCCAACTTATAAACTACGTTCTCTCCAATAACCTCCTATCAAACACACAACATGGTTTCACCCCCCCAACAGCACCACTACTGCCCTCCTCAGTTTTACTAACACAATAAATGAGCACAGAAATCAGAATAGATATGTCTCATCCATCTTTCTAGATCTCTCAAAGGCATTCGACAAAGTTTCACACCAAAAACTGCCAGAAATGGCCACATTACATTTCAGTCATTCTTCCCTAGCATGGTTCCACAGCTATCTAACCAAACACCAGCAGGCTGTTAGATGGCAACAGGAGCTATTATCTTTGCTCCCTGCTGACATAGGAGTTCCACAAGGCTCCATATTAGGCCCCCTACTTTTTACCATCTTCACAAATCAACTCCATAAATCCACATCACTCGCCTCTGTCATCCAATATGCAGATGACTCTACCCGGATATGCTCCGCCCCCTCTCTAACACAACTACAGGCTATAACACAACAATCCTTCCTAGAAGTAGAATCCTGGATAACTAACACTAACCTCATACTGAAACCAAACAAGACCAAACTCATGCTCTTTCTCCCCACCAAAGCACCCAAACCCTCAGCCACTTTTCAAATCCACTCCTCCAACAACACAATTATAAACACCAGCTCACATACCAAATTACTAGATGTCTCAATTGATAGAAAATTAAAATTTGGCCTACACTTTTCTCAAACCATTAAAAAAATGCACATCAAACTAGGCTCTCTTTACTAAATTAATCCTTTCCTAACTGGCCATTCTAGACTAAGCATCTCCAGGACTCATCTCTTATCTACTGTTCTCTATGCTTCTTCCATCTTTACAAACGTTAACAAAACTGACCTTACTAAACTTGAATCAGCCTACAATAAAATACCCAAGTTTGCCACTAGTTCCCCATATATGTCCCACCACTGCTCTGCTCTACAACAAATAAATTGGATAGAATTCCCACAACAACTAACCTATAGCCAACATGTCTTTACTCACCAACTAGTATACCAGCCAAACAGAACCTCAGCCCTACAACAATATCTCCAATCATATGCCAACACTCGGCAACTCCAATCAACACACAAAACACTCCTCCAAGTATCCAAAAGTAACAACAAAGCTGGAGATGCCCTCTACTCCCACCACATTTCTAAACTTTGAAACTCAATCCCTCAACACATCCTAAATGCTACCAACCTACACCAATTCAAAACTCTGCTCAAAGACCACCTCACTAACAATTGTCTCTGCTCCTGCACCAAGCCAGGCTAATACCACATAAGCCCATATCAAATTTCATCCCCTAAATTTTATAGTCACCATGTATACCCCACTCCCACTTGTTAATACCACCTATCAGCTACCTAAAATAAGAGTATAATTTGATAATTTTTTTTAAGGGTATACATATGTACACATATTAAAGTATACTCAAATGATCAACTAAAGATGGACCCCTGCCCTCAAAAAAAAAAAAAAAAATATATATATATATATATATATATATATATATATATATATAACTGTACTATATTGTAATAACTTTCTCCTTTTCACTAAAGTGCCTATTGTATATTGTACTTTCTTTATTGTCTCTATATATTTCTGTTAAATTCTATGTAAAACCGACACTGTACCTGTCAATGTTCTTGTTTTATTGGAGCTTTTCTCCCCTGGCCTCCGCTGAAAATGGGCTCACTCCCAGATGGACTATCCCGGTCAACAAATGTAAAATAAATAAATGAATAAATAAATGTGCATGTGTAGTTGCCAACTTCAAGACTGCACAAACCTGGAGAAGTGTGAAAAGTGAGTAAAATAAAATACTGCAATGATTTTCTCACTCTTCCTTGATTCTACCTGTCATGACAGGGCACCTGTATCTTTTATATTCATAGTTCTCAGCATTTGTCAGTTATTTGACTATAATAATTAACAGTTCCCAAGATAGATTTCTTAAGGCATCCCTTTTAATCTCACTCGCATATTTCATGTATTTAGGTAATCTCACAAGCTTCATTGTCTGCTCTAATTTGGTAAAAAAAAAGTGGACATGTAACACAATTTGGTAGCAACCATTTCTATAAAGTGTTAATGTGTCACTAGTATCATATTATCATAAAACTAAAGCAGTTTTCTCTTTCTTTTTTCTGTCTTGCACTGTAGGTGACTGTGCCAACTGAACCATTTGCTGACTAGTGTGTTACTAAATGGTCTCTTCACTCCATGTTTGTTTCAGCCTACCTTGCCTGGATATCTTTCACAGTGAGGTGAAGAGGAATGATTAGCAGAGATGTGGAGGATTTAACTGGTGGAGAAGGGGAGATTAACCGTGATGTGGAGGTAGAAGTAGGTGACAAAGAGATGGTTAACTGCAATGATATAGCAGCAGTAGATGAAGTAGGGATGGATAGCAGTGAAGAACAGTCAATAATAGATTTGAAGGAAAAGTAGATAGTTGATGAATTCAGGAGAGTTAGCAGTACTGAAGTATCAGTACATGGAGGAGTGATGGATAGCACTATTGAAGAGGTAGTAGTAGGTAAAGCAGCTATGTTAAGCAGTGATTAAGAGGTAGTAAAAGGTGAGAGATCAGATGGTTAGCAGTGATGAGGAGTTAGTAATAAGTGAGGGAGGGATGGTTACTACCGATGAGGAGGTATTAATAGGTAACGGAGGGATGGTTAACACTGATGAGGCGGTAGTAATAGGGGAGGGAGGGATGGTTAGCACTGATAAGGAGGTAGTAATAAATGAGAGAGGAATGCTTAGCAGTGATGAGGAGGTAGCAATAGGTGAAGGAGGGATGGTTAGCAGTGATGGAGCATTAGAAGTACTTGAAAGAGGAATGGTTAGTAGTGATAATGTGGCAGAGTGCACAAGAGCCATCTAGCCATTATGTATCTAATGTTGACATGCATTTTTAAGTGAGTCCTGTGTTACACTTGACAAGATGGATGACTTAGTATGACCTCTCCTATGCAGTGACTTGACCATCAGTACCTAGTCTGATTGCATATCTGTTTACGGCATCTTTTAATAAGCTCACACTCACGCCTGCGTCTATAAATTTTAACTTGCTCACAGGATGCCCCAATACCTTCCAACATCCCTTGAGGGAAACAAGCAGGCAATGCTTTACCATTTTCTCTAGCCTTCTCCATTGTCTCCCCTACCACATAAGCTAGTAAGAGAATCTGGGTCATCTGATCATACTCAGGGCATTATCTCTCTGTTGCTCAGACTGAACTAATGCTAGGCCAAACATTGTTCCAGTATTCTAAAGTTAAATGTGCTATAGCAGATGCCTTGAGTGGAGTATTAAGCTCATTCCTGAAAAGAAAGAAAAAAAATAATGTCAGTGAAACTTAGGTATAGATGCAATTCAAAAATTAATGTTATATTTATTTTAAAATAACTTATCCTATTAAGAGCTCTTTAAATCTATCAATAAAATGTTATTTTATAAAGTACAATGTAGAACTTAATTTTTAATAACATTTCTTCTCCTGGTTTCTAATGTCATAATATCAATAAAAAAATACTCCAGCAATTTTTTTTAAATATTTTTTTTATTCATTTTTTTATTTCCCTCCAGCTTTCACTTTCATGGCCAAATTAAGCTTGGACAGTTGAAGTCTTCTCAGGAATTCATATATATATATATATATATATATATAATTATGCAAAGAGTTTAGGGAATGACTTCTACTCTGATTATTATACAAACAATTACAAAGGAAATGACTGATGCCTCTAAAGATATAAAACCTCAATTCGTTTTAAGTAGGCAGCCTTTATTACCATAATGCAAAGAATTCTTAATTATCCTTGTTATGAGTCAAAAATGAAAGACACTTGGACACTCTGATGGTGCTGAGTAATAAAGTCCAGACTGCAACCCAGATGACCTGGATTTGATTAGTACCTCTGGTAACTGACAGAGCAGCAGGGAAAGGATGGCCATATCCATCCTAGCAGGGAGGATGTTAATTAATATGCTCCCTAAGAGTGACATAAACTCATAAACACAACGTGGATAGCTCACAACTCCCCTTGGATGGAAGAACATATGAGCTGAGCCCCCAGGACACTCTCCGGATCCACAACAACCCAACAAAAATGGAGTACGTCCAGGGAGGTTGTTGTAGTGTAGCTGGTAGATCCAGAATGGACACTGAGTACTAGGGCTGGACCAGTAACAATGAGGTTGGAGGGGACAAAAAAAAAATGAAAGACTCTTGTTTCCTTCACTGCTTGGGAGAAATAAATTATAAAATGTAATTTCCATGTGTGTGCTACGTCTTATATAACGTTTAAAGCAGCTGCTCAAACTAAAGAAAACTGATCTAATGCTAATTTGTTCTGGCATTTTTCTTACCAAGAGTACAAATCGTAATTATTTTATTCAGCAGAAGCCAAGTTGCATCTAAACTGCTTGCTAGTATTCTAATACATCTAAACTGCTTGCTAGTATTCTAAAAGTTAATGTTCCATAAACATGATTCCTTCCATAAGTTAAACATATTGTAATATTACAAAAAAGCATGAAACTTTCTATTGTTTGAGAATGTATACAATAACTGCAAGGATTCTGACATTCCTACATACCTAGAACAATGTATTTTACAGGAAATAAGGCTATTGTTTTATTTTTATTTATGTCCTTGAATTACAACTTAGTTAAATGTGTTCACTTCAATGGGCAATCCCAGACATTTTTTTAACTTGCCCAAGATTTGCAAATGTGGAATTAGTAATATTTGTTTAGATAATGCTAGGGGCATCTGGGATAAATGTCTTCACATTAAAAAAGAAAACTGTCAGTGATCACTTCTATGACTGAACATGTTTGACTCATACTTGAGTTTCACTGAAAGTGATACATGGTCACATGCCATATTTATCTTTGGATATCAAAGGATTATTTTACTCCTGGATTCATGAAAGATAGTCTTAGATCATACCCATAAGAATTGAGTTCTGTTAGGTAATGAAGTGCTAAAGATCTGGACAGTTTAGGATGGGAGTGTAAGTGGCTGACCGTGATTGATCCATCCTGGGAAAAGGTAAGTAGTCCACCTCATTGCATTACGGTATAAAATGGAGGTATCATGCAGGAAGCAATAGTCTGGGTGTATGGCAGGTCCTTTTCAATCCACATTATGTCATGTCTCTCATGGGTCATGTGTAGGAATGAAACACTTTTGGGGAGGTATTGCATACCCTGTGACCTGTAAACATTCATGCAGCTGACAAAGGGAGGGGTTAGAGGCATACTAACAAAAAAAATAAATAAAAAATCCCTGCTGACTGCCTGAATGATGGGCTGCTGTCTCATGAGATGGGTCTGGTTTACTGCGACAGGACTGATGATTGGCAGACAGAGCGTTAAATAAATATTTAAAAAAGAGACACTTGGAAACTTCATTTCCCTAGGGAAAAATGACCTTGACCATGCAGATTCACAAATTATGTAAACCTTTAGGCCAACATAGATTGTTGATTATTGTTTAACTCTTTACTATATGAACTTCAACTCTTTTGAATATGTTCATTTTAATTAAAATAATGGGTTTAGAGACATCTTCCTTAACCAGTCTAAAGCAATTCTAATGATGAACTGAATACTCACTCCACCTAGTTTCAGTTATCAACATTAATATTACATTTTGGTTAACATTTTTATGGAAGAATTCAGTACAATTGCATATTCCATAATTTCCACTGTAAATTGGCTTTCAGGCTTCCAAACACCAGACAGTACACTTTGTTTAGAAACTGCCTTTAATTCTCTTCCCCATATATAATAAATACAATAAACTGGGAACCTTAGTGGTGAGTAAAACATTTGATAAAGACTGTTTCTCTTTTTTTTATTCTTCACTTTTTAAGATAGTGGCTACAACGTGAGGAATAGATTATGCTCACACTTTGCCTGCACTTACTAATGAATTTAAACTAGTCTGCCTCATGTCTGCCAGGAATATCTTGTTTCATCATTACATATACCTTGAAAATATTTCTGTTTCTGTTTATTGAAGATTTAACTGCTTTACTACTTTTGAGTTCCTGCTATCTGCCCTCAAATACCAAGCAGATTTTCTGCCATGAATACTAGATGAAATGAAGAAATAGATTACTAAACTATATGACTCAAATCATAATGAATTTCATCTCAATAAAAAGATTGAAAATGTAAGAGATTTAATTTTCAGAAAAAGAAGACAGAATATTGCCATTATTGAAATCAAAATGACAAGTAAATATCACATTGTTTGAAAATAAAAAAGATCTGTTATATGAAGTCACCAACACAAAAAATGCCTGTTGAACTTGTAGATATCAGAAATTGCATAGCTGAACTTGATAACAGAGTTGAGGAGTCAGGAATAAGAATTTTCTGTTCTGAAGATAATATAGCTGATCATAGCCGGCCTTAGGCATAGGCCAACTAGGTGGCTGCCTAGGGCACCACTCTAGCAGGGGCACTTTTCCAGTAATCTACATGATGTAGGCAGACCAGGATGGGTGCATCGGGTGGTGAGGGGGGCACTGTGGAGCCCTTTTGCCTGGGGCACCAGTTGAACAAAGGCCAGCCCTGTTTCTGATAATCCTTTTAATAATTCACTTCCAAGCACATGAACATGTAGCTGATAACACTTCAGTAATTCACACCCAAGCACATGAAATTACTCTGCTAAAACATAAAGTGCCTGAGTGAGGGGGTGGAAGTCATTGATATAGTATAATAGTTCACTTGACTGCCAGGGAGTTGAACTTTAGAATTCAAGATACTACTTTAATTTCTGATTCTCTTTCTTGTTTAATATTTCTTTTATTATATCCTTAGAAGCAACAGTATATTGATTCTCTTAGATATTCTTTAAGCCGTCTTTTTCTCGTTTGGTCAATTTTTATTGCATTGCATTGTATTTCAGCTTTAGTTTATAGAAGGAACCTTTTTGTCATCTTACATTTTCAGAACAGTCTGCTTCTAAGCTTTGATTCTTTCATTACACATTAAGGTAACAGCAAAATACATGTGTGGTCTTCATACTTGGTGCTGTAAATTAAGTTTACAGGTTCATATTTCAATGTTTGGTTTATTGCAACATTCTTTGCCTCCAAGTACAGACATAAGTTCTTTACAAGTTTGCACTGCTATGTATTGATATGAATGTTTATCCATGTTGTTCTCTATTAATGAATCAAAAACCACTAATGTTTCCTTTGTGACCATTTTATTAATGGTAGAAACAACCAAAGAAATAATAATGATGTCAACAGCTAACATAATGCTTGAATATAAATCAGTTATAAGCATTTTGTGACTATTCCTGCTGATTGGTATAACCAAGCCTTTCAGGCTACCATCCAGGGTCCGAGTGTGTAATCCATTGGATAACAACTCCAGAATTAAATCCTAGCCCATACATAACTTGCCTTAACCAAAACCTCTTCATTCAACCCAACCTGTCAATTCATCAAGAGACCACTAATATATAAAGGAGCAATACAAGACAGATAAGCAGCAAAGCAACCGCTCCTCTGTAAACACTGGTGTAACTGGCCACAAAAAAAGGGGGGAGGGTCCCTTTGAGCAACAGGACAGAATGCAGTAAAGCACTAAGATGGTGTTATTTAAGGACCTCTAATCTCCACCACTGTTTGACTCACTAATGGACAAACTAGCTGATGAGTAAACCACTCTTGTATTCTAGAGCTGAGTCAAAAACAACACCAATGTTGCCTTTGCAACCATTTTATTAATGATAGAAAGCAACAAAGAAATAATAATGATGCCAACAGCCAAAGGAATACTTAAATATAAAGCAGTTATAAGCAGTACTCCTGCCAGTTGGCATAACCAAGCCAATTCCAGCTATCATTTAGTGTCTGGGTACATAATTCAAGCCCCTGAGACATTGCTTATTAACCAACAACTCTGGGCTTAACTCTTATCCCATGCATAACTTGTCTTGACCCAAGCCTCTTTTGTCAACTCAATGTGCCAATCCATCAAGAGGACGCCAAGATATAAAGGGGGACACAAGGGAGATAAGCCATGAGGTAACTGTCCATTGGCATGACTGCAATGCCATTCCCCCCAAGTGGCCTTTGATATGTACAATAATCAAATTAACAACAGAACTCACTTGGTCATCAGTTATCAACAGAAACATATATACATTAGCCAATGTAATCATTAATTTACAACGCAAACTGAAAATTAACTAAGTCAAAGCTCAAGCTGTTCAAATGAATTTCATTTGGATCATAAAATTCTTTTGTCAGATTTAGCTAAACCATTGTGCTGTATCATACGGAAATCAGTTTCTCAGGTCGCTTGAGCTACTCTGTGATTAATAAAGCAAATGGACATTTCAACAGCTGAGCATCTTATGCCTCCCTGCCAGTAATGTCTAGGCAGAATAGTGGACCAGAATAAAGCCATGTCAGGATGGAGAAATCACAGTCTTTGGATGTTAGACAATATTATAACTAACAGGATTTTTCTTTGGAACCACTGTTAAATTGTTGCCCCCAAGATGGATGATCAAAAAGGTCAGTAACTCCCTTCTAAATGTTATCTCTCAACAAATATCCTAATGATGAAACTATGACTAGCCTGGAAAACCAAATCAGTGATCTACCCAAAGTCTGTGTTCTAAGGTATCAGTGTGTCCAATCAACCATGTCACTGCTTGCTATGCCACTCTTTGGTAAAAGAATGTCCCAAAATCCATAAAATATTCATCACTGAAAAGTAAAAGCACTATGCTACTATTGAATGTAAGAGAGAAAAGCATCAGATAACCACTTTTTGGTTCTTTTTCGAACTTTGGCTGAATACTCTTCCATTGCTAAATCTGAAGCACTTCCTATGCTGAAGAGTATCCATGGGTAGAACTGCTTTTTACATATGAAGGCATTCCTCAGAGATATATTGGTTCTATTACAATAAGTAAGGAGATTGACTTTAAACAGAAAATAAGATTAGGTAATTCCGAGTTTGGTAGTAGCCAGTGTAGGGAGGCAGCCCAATGTACCAGCAAGTGACAAAACAGCTGATCTTATCCAGGTGGATTTAGTAACCCTTGCTGGACTTGTCTGTTTTGGAGTTCTGTAACCATATTAAAACAAAATCTTTGGCAATGACAATGTCATCTCATTGCAAATAATGAAGCAACTCACTCTAAATACCCTGGAATACAGACAGATAAACAAGGTGGACCAACGGGTAAAGGAATAAAGTAATCTAGCAATAGGGTCACTTAATAATGGCTCCCAGGAGGTGGTAGTCAATTGATTTTCTGGGGTTATATAATGCACTTCTATCATTTTCCCAACCATTCAAAATTCTGATGGTGATCCATTGACTAGAAAGATTAGGAAGTCACATGAGCAACACCAGACAATCTAAATATGATAGGTGTATAACTAAAGTGTTGAGCAATCGTTCATGAAACATCAGTGTATCAGGGGCTGTAAAATAAGAATAGGTACCACTGCCTGAGGGGATGAGGTAACTTGTAAAATAACTTAAAGGCTTACAATGATGAGGAGAAAACCCTTTTTTGCATTTGGAGCCCAGCACTTGGCCAACAGTGTGATAGCTAATCTTTGCCAATGAACCAAATTTCTGAAGGAATGGGGGTCCCCAAGGGATCTGTATCTGGAGCCAGCTTGCAGAATCTGGTAAACTGAAAATCAAATAAGTTGTCAGCTATGACATAATCTTAACCTGGAACATTTATTTATTTATTTATTTATTTATTTATTTATTTATTTATTTATTTCAGTTTGATTACCGGGGAGGTCCACTGGGCTTGGTGGCCCGTTTTCAATGGAGGCCCAGGGAGAAAAGCTCCAGCAGGAAACAGCAGTTTAATTACATAAAAAATTCAGATACAGTTGTATTACAAATAACAGCAATAAAAGAAATAAAATGTTAACAAATTCAATTGTTCAGGAGGAAATACTGGCATATGGCATGAAATCATGATTTACTAATTAGGTATCTATGCTGAGTATATTAAAGAGGTTAGGTAGGTAAAAGAGGTTGCCAGGAGAGAAGTAGGATGATAGCTTGAGAGGTATGGGCTAGAGAGTGCAATTGCATTTCCTGTTTAGGCAGAGGTAAGAATGAAGATGGTTTTTGAAGATGTTAAGGTTGTTGTAGGACCTAATTGTGTAGGGCAGGGCATTCCATTTTTTTGGCTAGGGTAAAGGATAAGAGTAGTTGACCTGCGGGGCGCTTAGGTTTTTGTATGGTGATTAGGTTTTGGTGAGAAGATCTAAGTGATCTAAGGGAGGTATAAAGCTGTAGAATGTTAGAAAGAGCAGGGCAGTTTGTAGGGTGGAACAATAATTTGTGGGCTGTTATGATTTGGAGAAAGTCAAGGTGATTGGGGAGTTCAACCCAGTTTAGGGAGTGGAGGGAGTTGCAGTGATGAGAGGGGGATTTGGCATTTGTGGCAAATCTAGAGATTTTGTTGTAGCATTGTTCCAGTTTGGAGGTAAGTGTGGAAGATAAATTAGTGAGGAGGGGAGCACCATACAGAAGGGAGGGAAGTAGGAAGGTAGAGGCAAGGGTAAGTCTGGTGTGAGGAGAGAGGAAGTGGTTGGTTCTATACAGTAAGCCAAGTTTTATGTGTGTTTTTTTGATGTTTAGCTGGATATGGTCATTAAATTTTAGTTGGTCATCAATTATAATGCCGAGAAGCTTGGTGGAGGAGACAATCTCAATGGTGGAGGTGTTTTGGCTGGTAATTAATAATGAGTCCTTATCTAGAGAGGATGATTTAGATGGGGTGAAAAGGAGGATCTTAGTTTTGTTTGCATTTAGGGCAAGGTGATTTTGGAGCATCCAGTTTTCAGTGGTTGAGAAGGCACTCTGTGTTAGGGCTTTTAGTTCTGTTAGATTAGGGGCACAACAGATTAAAGTGGAATCGTCAGCATATTGCACAATTTTGGTGTTGGGAATGGCTTTGTGGAAGTCATTAATAAATATGTTGAATAATAATGGGCCGAGTATGGAACCTTGGGGTACTCCAGTGGGGGTAGGAAGGAACGTAGAGGTAGCTTGGCCCCATTTCACAGCTTGGGACCTGTTTGAAAGGTAGCTGGAGAACCAAGAAAGAGTTTTTTTGGCAGAGGTTGAGATTAGAGAGGTGGTTTAGAAGGTGGGAATGAGAGATGGTGTCAAAGGCTTTGGATAAATCTAGAAGAACAGAGGAGACTATGTTACCGGAGTCACATGCTAAGTTGGCAGAGTGCAAGAAGGAAAGAAGGGCGGTGGTAGTACTGTGTCCAGGGTGGAAGCCGTGTTGGGTAGGAGAGAGTAGTTGGTGTTTGGTAAAGAATGGCAAGAGCTGCAGGTGGATACATTTTTCAAGAATTTTGGAGATAGGGGAGAGGATGGCTATGGGACAGAAGTTGGAGACAGTGCAATTTTTGCCACCCTTGTGGAGAGGCAAAATGAAGGCAGAGCGCCATAGTTTGGGTACGTAGGATTCGAGTAAAGACCTATTAATTAAGATGCTGAAGGGTATGGCAATAGAGTCAGAAGATATTTTTAGGAAGGAGGATGGAATGCTGTCAGGGGCATTGGAACAAGGCTTTAATTTTTGGAGAAGTTTCTTTATTAGGTCAGTGGATACAGGTTTGAGTTTGAAAAAGGGGGCAAGAGATAAGGGGACTGAAGATTGAGCAGGGAGGAGGGGAGGGTTATTGTTGGTGAAAGTCTTGGTTAGCTCAGCGATAGAAGAGGTGAAAAATGAATTGAAAAGGGAGGCTATTTCAAGGTCAGATTTACTGGTATCAGGGGAGGGGTTGTTTTTTGTACCTGGTCTAAGGAGGGAATTAATAGAATTCCAGAATTGTTTGGGATTTCTTGCATGGTTTTCTTGTAGTTTGATGTGGTAAGACTTTTTATCTCTAATGACTTGCTTTTTGACTAGGTTTCTAAACTGCTGATATTTAAGGAAGATTTGTGGTTGCTTATGTTTAAGGTGGGCTTTCCAGGTTTTATCTCTTTGAAGCATTATCTTTTTTGCGTCATTAGTGAGCCAGGGGGAGCTATTTGTTTTGACTCTTTTTGTTCTAATAGGGGCTTGGGAGTTAAGGACAGTTAAGAATGTAGAATTGAAGAAGTCAACGGCTTTATCTAATGGTAGTGTTTTTAGGGGGTTCCAGTTGGTTAGCTTAAGAGAGTTAGAAAAGGAAGTAGGGCTAAAGTTAGATAGGTTACAAGTATGAATGTAGTGGTGAGAGTGAGGGGAGGAGGGATTAGCTCGAATGGTGAAGGCAGGGAAATGGTCTCCTAATGGGTCAGGAGTGACGCCTGATTTTATAACTTTGTTTGGATGAGATACTAGGATCCAGTCGAGTATTGTGCCAGGGGGATTAGTTTTGTTGGGTCGAGTAATGGAATTAATAAGTTGAGTGAACTTGAATAGGTTGATTGCTATAGTGGGATTCGAGTTATTGATTTTTGCCCAGTCAATATTTACATTACCCAAAATGAAGGTTTCCAGGTTAATATTGGAGGAGGTCCAGGAGAGGATATCTTCTAGAGTATTGGCATTGTTACCAGGGGGAATACAAAGGCAAATAATGCAGATGCTTTTATGGTTGTTTACTTTTAGTAAACCAATAACAATTTCAGAGTTGTTGAAAGAGGGGATGGGGTTAGGGTAGGGAGTAATGGATAGGAGGTTGGAGTAAAGTAGAGCAACACCAACACCTCTTTTATTTGGTTGGTCAGATCGGAGACAATGAGATCCTGGAGGTAGGAATTCTGAGTCAGTAATGTGAGGTTTTAGCCATGTTTCAGTGATAGCAGCTATGTCAGGAGAATTGTGACTGAGCCAGGCATGGAAGAGGGTTAATTTATTTTTTAAGCTTTGGGCGTTAATAGTGAGGAATTTGAGGTTTTTGTTAGAGGATTTGTTGTTGGAGTATGGGAGATTAGTGGGAGAGAAATTAGGGCCTGGGTTGGGGTGAATGTCGCCGGATAAATAATGGTAAGGGAGATTTTTTTTTTGGATTTGTATTTTGCTGGAGGAGGGTGGTAAGGATTTGGTTTAAGTTTGAAGTTATTATTTGAGGTTGGGAAATGTTTTACTTTTAATAGAAGGGTAGTGTGGGAGGGAAATAAGGAAGCAGAGATATTATGGTAGTGGGAAGTAAGGAGGTTCTGGGGAGTAAGAGGAGGAGAGAGTATATGGAAATGTGTAAAGTTGGATATTTGGTATAGGTATAATAGAAGGAAGGGGAAGGATGAGAGTAGAAGGAGTTTGGATGGAAGGGTGGGTATGGTAGTTTGAGTTGGTAGGAGGTGATAGAAAAAAGAAGGTGATGAGATGTTAGGAGTGTGGGGGGAGTGGTCAAGGGAGGAAAGATGGGGTGGAGGAATGGGAGGGGCAGGTGTATCAGGATTCGTTGGTGGAGAGGAAGTGGCTGGCAGGAGGGGAATAAATGTAGGAGCACTGTGGGGGGGGGGTTAGAATTGGGGGCAGGGTAGGGGAGCAGAGTGAGCCCTCAGGGCGAACAGTGTGGGAAGAGCCAAGGAGGCGGGAAAGCCTGATAAACAATCAGTAACCTAAGGCTGGAGAAGGAGAACTGTAGCAGGGGTGCAGGTATATGGTTGAAAATTTATTTTTTTGTGGTTTGTTTAAGTTTATAACTAGGACTTTATGTTTGGTTCATGAAGAACACACTAAAACTAAGTATATGAGTGAGTGCAGGTAATATTACGGTTTCTTTAGTGTAGGGCAGTGACACTTTTAGGCAGGGAAAGTTGGTGGAGCAGGGAGAGGGATTATTACAGTTCTATTTGTCTGGAGTATGCTGCCATCTAGTGGAGAAAGGAGAGAGGTACACTCCAAGGAAAAGATGTTAAACAGAGAAGTTAGGTTTATAGAGATTAGATAGAGGCAATTAGGGGAGAAGACTGAAAGACCAAGGATGAGGGGGGACCTGTGCAGTGACCAGTGGTAGGCTGCTTTCACACGCACAGAGGTAGAATGCTGCTCAAGGTTAGGTAGTGGTTAGAAAAATAAACAAATGCAAGATATTACATACACTGATTCTCCTTAGCAAGGGAGAAAGGGTCCCAAAAAGTTACTATAGCTCAAGTGGATTGTTCACAGTCTTCTTCTCTTTGAGAGGGATCTCCTGTCTTTTCAGTGAAGAAGGGGGAAAGCACTCTGGGGAGCAACTGAAAAGGAGAGTGAGAAAAATAAGTTAAAATAGAGTGTAATGGGAAAATAGGAAGAAGGAGAGTGCAGGAAGAAGTAGAAGCAGGGTAGTGGATGGAAGTTTACAGAGTGGAGTGGGAGGAGGAAAGAAAGTAGAAAGGGACAGAAGTGAAGAGCTAAGGGAGAGAGAAAAAGGAAGCAAAGAAGTTTGAAAAATGGAAGGTTGGAACAGTTGTGCAGTAGGGGGTCCACAGGTAATGATAAACTTCATACAACAATTCAGCATGTAAACAATAGTTATGTAACAGGTTTACAGATACTAAACAAATCAACACTTGCTTAAAGTGGTCAGAGAGCTGTTATTAGGTTCCAATTAGCACTAATAGAACAATTTTCCCGGGTAGGAGGATTATCTAAGGTAGTATTTGCAGCTAAAACACAATTATTATATTCAGTTAAAAACATACAGACAGTCAGAATGCTGCACTTAGATACAGTTATTATATTCAGGTACATACAAAGACAGTCAGGCTGAGGCAGGCCTTAGGTTTAACAAAATTTAAATACCTATCAGCAAAAGCAGAGCCTAAAGTAGGTTGCAAGAGAAATGGTTGAGGTTTTGGAGGTAAGAACCATGTCAATATATAAAAGGGACACTGGTAGGGAGTTTATTGCTAAAAACATAGGTTGTTTAAATTCTAATACTAAGATAGGAATGTTGGCCTCGACATCAGGCAGTTGTAAGTTGAAAATCAAAGGTTGCTAAGGTTCTAAGGAGTAAGAGCAGAGTCTTACATCTAAAACATCTAAAACATAGGTCGTTTAGATTCTAATGCTAACATGATGACTGGAAAAACTCAGACTGATTTGTAAACTTAACAAGACTAATAATCTTATCACAGACTGAACCTCACCAAACTTAGAAGATGCTTTTTTAACAGTTTGAACTACTGCTAAGTTAGTTACCAGAGCAAAAAGAAACTTTACTGTAATGAAAATGGTCCTTCCAAATCAGTGTAGCTACTCAAATGGAATAAACCTCTGAAAGGGTGATTTCTCTCCCTCTTTGTTTTCTTTAGACCATGAAATAGAAATCCATGACTATGCCACAGCTGTGTCAATGAAAAGCTGCAAATCAGTGGAAGAGACCCAGGATTTTGCCAAAATGAGCTCCTCTTGTATTGGTATAAAAAGGTGTTCCACAAGAAGCGATCCTGCTTGACTCAGCCAGTAACTCTCACCCAGTGGTGCTTAAGTATGCCACCTTTTAGAAGGTTGAACATGGATCTGAAGAGTCCTGCCCAGGTTGATAGTTCTGCAGGCAAAGTTCAGCAATCAATGTAATTGCATGACTTTACCAATACAAGCTTTATGAGATACCAAAAACCTGTTGATTTAGTACCCATGCTACTGCAATATATCATTAGGAAGTTTAAAGGTGGAACATCAGTTAGTAGCTCAAAAAATTTAATGGGTTTGCTAGGGCCTTCCAGCTTTTATTTGGCCAAAGAAACTCTGGCTCATTGCAAAGTTCCACAAAAATTGTCTTACCTTCTAAAGCCTCATCCTTGCCTTCTGCTATTATCAAGTAATTATCAAGGTAATGAATGGCAGCTTAAATTAACACGCTCTGTTGCCAGCACCAATGTAAGGCAGAACTAAAAGTTTCAAAAACTGCCCACACCAACAAGCAATACATGGGCATGGCTGTATCGAAAAATAATTTATCATCAAAATGAAAACCTAATAGGGACCAGTCATCCTCTAATGGGAAAAAGGAGAAAGGCAGATTGAAGATATAGTTTGCACGGCCACGAGTCTGAAAAGTCCTTATAGCATGAAACTTGATCTAAAAATGCATAGTGTACCCTGGAATGCCATTTGTTAATAAAATAATTAACCAAAGGATTAGCTAGTTTAGAAAGGTGGTGAATTAGGTGAAATTTCCCTTCTTTCATTTCTGAATCCAAGCTTATAACAGATATTTTGCAGCTGGGCCAAGATGGGTGTGAAAAGGAGTCAATTACCCTACCCGCTAAGGTCTCTTTCTCAATCAACCTATAAGCTTTGTACTAATTACCTTTGATAGATGAGAGGTTCTTAACAGCCTGAAGAAAAGCCTTTGAGGATGGAGGCAACCTTATTTTAGGATAGCCTGATAGTACAAGTGAGTTTTTTTCTACTCTGATCAGATAATTCAACAGTTGGAGACCACACCTGACCCTGAGGAAAGTTAACTGTTTAGCCACAAAAAGATTCCTGCCCCTGCCTGGATTATCTTGTCTAAGAATGGGGCCTTTATCATTAAAAGGAGTGTTGGAATTCAGAGTGAGTTGACCTGGTTTGGACCAGCTTCTGGTTGCTAAGTGAGATTTCCTACAATGGGAGCAGAATTGAGAGAACCTGCAAGTTGGCCATGAACACTGCCAGTTGTTGAAAGTTCAAAAAAATAACTTTTTGGTAGTTCTCATTTGGTGGGTCATTATGCTGATCATTTGATCATAACACCTAGCCATGTGTCCAGTTGCTGTTGATCCCACCTGAGGGACTTATCTGCCGCCTATAGTTTCCTGAACCTTTGTTCATAACATAACCATGCTGCCCCTCCATGAATATGGTCTGCTTCCCTAATGGAAAGAAAATAAGCAGTAGTTGTAGGGCTTAACTCAGGTATTAGATTTTGTGGTCTCTATGGACATTCTCATTGAAAAGGACCCGATTGTACCAGTTTCTGGTTATGATCTTGGCCATGTCTCTTTCTTAAAGGGCAACTAGTGCTGCAGCAAGGTCATTAGACCCAGCATTTTCAGACATGAGAATCATTTGTATGCCCTGCATGTCTATTAAATTGAAGACCTCTATGAAGTCCTCGCAAATGGCTTTCTCCTGAATATCCATCGACATGTAAGCCATGATGTGAGATCCCAGAAGAGCCAACTTAGTCAAACTGTAAAGGACAATGGGCATATAAAATGTGGTATATTGAGATTAGGGTCAAACTGGTCTACTTTTTTATGGGGGGAGCATTCAGTTGGAGCCAAAGATGACAATGAGGAGTAAGCCTTAACAGGGCAGAGTTATTATGATTCTTGAGGCTTGATCTTACTTCATTATGTGAGGAATCCAGGAATTCTTCAAAGTACTGTTCTACTGTTTGCTCCCTTGCTTATAGTGGTATTTCTAATGCAAACTATACTTCATTGCCTTCCATTTCATGAAAGGCTTATGAAATTGGTACTGGCACATCTGTGGGAACAGAGGTATCATTCCTAGCCCTTAGTCTGGAATTTTTGTCTGGAGGTACTTCCATCAAAGGCTCCTTCTCAAAAGATAGTTAAACTCTAGTTTTGTTAATCAAGCTTCAGTCTTGACTATGTGAGACTTTCAAATCTGAAAAGAGGCCTTGAGCTTCCTGTGTTAGCCATTGTCATCTATCCTTCAAAACCTGCACTGAGGGAATTCCTGTAGGCAAAGGGATGCTAGTAGGAGTAGAAAAGAAGGACTCAGATTATAACTATGATTAACTCTACTGGTTTAATCTTACCCCCATGACACCCCTAAAGGGTGATTTAAGTTATACTGAGGGGGTTGGCATCTAGGAGTCAGCATGTGTCCTTTAGGAATGAGTTATATAAGATAAAAAGTCCATAACCTTGCATTTGACATCAGAGTGGAAGTGGTGTTGGGCAACTATGCTGGGACAGAAATGGTTATTTATCACCAGAGAAATCCAGCCAACTCTGGCACCTATGTAATAAAAAGAAACCCCACATTGAGAGTTTATTAACTTTTTTTTATATAAGCTGGCTACCCTCATGTAAATGCAAATGTAAGATCTGATATGGCTGTAGAATACTGGAATGAACTGGAAATAACTGGAAGAAATTTGAATGAGAGTGGAATGATTGCCTTTGTCAGTTAATTATTCAGACTGGTGCTGAACAGATGTCAGTCTCTCCTTTATGGGCCAAATCTTCTTGTACCTTTTAGAATAAAGACAATATGCACTGTAGTTTGGTTAACAATGCTTTATTATGAACAGTGGATGTAGATATTAACAATATATGAATCAAATCTTATGGTCCACATCTTCTACTTTCATTATACTATCCATAAATTCTGTACTCAGAACTCATACTGAGGGAGTTGGTATCTAGGAGTTAGCATGTGTCCTTTAGGAATGAGTTATGTAGGATAAAAAGTCCATAACCTTGCATTTAACATCAGAGTGGAAATGGTGTTGGGCAACTATGCTGGGGACAAAAATGGTTATTTATCACTAGAGAAATCCAGCCAAATCTGGCACCTATGTAATAAAAAGAAACCCCACATTGAGATTTTATTAACTTTTTTTATATAAGCTGGCTACCCTCATGTAAATGCAAATGTAAGAACTGATATGGCTGTTGAATACTGCAATGAACTGGAAATAACTGGAAAAAACTTGAATGAGACTGGAATGATTGCCTTTGTCTTCAGACTGGTGCTGAACAGGTGTTAAGTCTCTCCTTTATGGGCCAAATCTTCTTGTACCTTTTAGAATAAAGACTATACACACTGTAGTTTGGTTAACAATGCTTTATTATGAACAGTGGAGGTAGATATTAACAATATCTGAATCAAATCTTATGGTCCATAGCTTCTACTTTCATTATACTATCCATAAATTCTGTACTCAGAAATTAACTGTCTCCAACAACAGTGCTGATTATTATGTCCGTATTTTCTGCACTCATATTCTGATAATTATGTCCATAGCTTCTGCACTCATTCTGATCCTCCTGAGTAATATTAATATTCTGGAATGCTGGATATTTGTCCTGACGTCTGCATTCATACTCGAGTGTCTGTACTGCAATGACTTTCTGCATATCAGTCTAAACTAACTTAACTGAGTGTGTCTGGAGTATCTCCTGAAAATGCTAAAACCCTATAAATATTTACATGCCTCCTTAACCTTGGTTTCCAAGCCTTGTGCCATGCAAACAAAGTGTTTCTACTCAAATACACTACACATTATGTTCTTGTGTCAGTATTCTTGACAGAAGGCTATTTTTACTTATTGAAAGTGGATTTATTGAAACTGTATGCACACTGTGAAGGGCTGCTTTAATATAGCTGCATTTCCATACTTATGTAAAAAAGAATACTGTACTTTTGTCTAACAAAATACATTTAAATGAAACTTGATCTTACAACTCCTCCTGAAGGTACCTGAACACACACATGTACTACCTCTTTCTGTAGTTTATTTAAAATATGAACTATAAAATGAAGACAGGGGCCTAATCTTACATTTTCAGGACTATGCAAGGTCTATTTTAGTAACTATATTTATGCAGGTTTTATTCTGTAACAATTGTCTATGAAATTACTGAAATGGTATTTATTTCTGTAATTACTTTATAAATGTATTAGGATCGTCTGTGAAGGATACTATAATGATCACTAGAACTAATATAAAATAATGTTTCTTTATCGGGTAAATACATTTTCAATTTTAATTTTGAACACTAAATGTCACTTGAGCATTTTTAGTCAGGATGCAGTCTTTTAATTTTATGATTTAATTATAACTGGCAATTTTTTAATGTGTTATAATTGGTAAACTCTCATTTTTATACCTATAATATACTTATCTTGAAACATAATTATCATATATTATATTAACTTGTATTTGTAAATCTTCAACTAGATTTAATTACTAATAATCCTATTTACTTTTTAATATTTATATGCTATAATAGATGTCTGCCTTTTAAATTTCTATTGTAAAGATGCTGTAAGTATCTACGTGCTGTAATAGTGGGAATACCTTTACTAAAACTTATGCCTTATGTATTTCAGATTTATACCTTTGTATACCCTGTTATTGTCTTTTTAATTTTCCATCTAATGTATTAGGTAATGTGCACAGTATTCTGTAAATTAATTAAAAAACTAAGCCTGACCTATTATGCCTTGAGTATATTAAAAAACTATTACCTCTTATTCTTTAGATAACTTATGTTAATAAGCCTGTTACAAATAATTTTGTCACTTTACCCTTAAAACTAATGACTCAGTAATGTGACATATGATGTAATTGTGTGCTGTAAATTGTCTAGTAATGCTGTTAGAAATGTATTACCAAGTATGAATATTATATTCTGAAATTTGACTGAAATGTATTATACTAAACTCATAACTTAATATGAACATCATATTCTGAAAACTTGACTGAAATTTACACTAATGTGATAAACTGTATAACTGACTATGAATGTCATATTCTGAAACTTGACTGAAATTTACATTAAAGTGATAAATATTTATACTGAACATCTAAAATAGCTGTTCTGGAAACTAACTAAACTAATACTAAAGGAATACCTTTCCTGCCAGTGTTATCTAAACATAGATGCAAACATAAACTGAAATCTGGTAAATGCTTTATTCTGCAAACTAAACTATTAGTAAAGGATTTTTTTTCTGTCAGTATTATTTGAACACAGATAAATGCATAAGCAAGCTGAAAATTAATACTGCTATACAATTGACTGAAAACATAAAAAACCTTTGCACACTTGCTCCAACTCTAATTTGCATAAGTGCAAATCTGTTGTATATACATTCTAACCTTTAGATAACTGAAACACATTTAAACTGAAAACTAGTTTGGTTATACAATTGTCTGAAAACATAAAACATTTGCATACTTGCTTTAAATGTAATCTGCATAAAAACACATCTGTTGTATACACATTTTAACTTTGAAGACTTTAGATAACTGGAACACATTTAAACAAACATTTGAAGGTAAAAACAATAATCTTTATCTCAATAGTAGTCTTGTCTTTCTGTAGATACTTAGTTCTTGCCAATTTTAGGCCTTAATCTGCATTGTTACAGTCACTGCTGAGGTATTGTAAGGGCCACCTTAAAGTCCCAAGTTTTCTTTTTTTTACATTTAGGTACTCCACCCCCCTCCTCATTTTTCATCTCCTGTGCATAGCTGGGTAGCTAATATAATATTTTTCTTGATGGTATTTAAAACCAAACTGGAAATTATTTAAATATCCAAAACTGACAATGTGTCTTTTTGTAGCAATATTCGCAAAACACAAAAAAAGCAGTATCAGGTCTTTAAAGTAACATTTTCAGCTTTAAAAATTATACACTGTTAGCCTTGCCTGTTGCTCTGATTTTATTTACATTTTTCTGCATGAAATAATGATATTCTGCTAATAAACTCTTGTAAGTTTGTTAGCAAACTGACAGTGTACTACAGTGAAATGGAAAATCTGTAACTTTATTATTAAATCAAAAGGAAACCTCAGTGGCATTGTTTTTCCCTGTCATAACCTCAAAAGAATCTAAAGTAGTAATATGACACTGTATTAATACTTCAACATTTTTTGCATTTCTGCACCTTTATAAAATTAAGTTTAACTGTTAAATTTTGTACATTTACTCTGAGACCCTCAGGTCATAACTTAAAAAATAATTTCTTCAGTGTGCATGTCTCTGTCCACTGCTTTACACTTAGCCATTTTCTAGCTGATGTCATTCAGCTTTTCAGTACTACTGAAAGCTGCAAGGATCTATCATTACTGTCTGCAATTCCTTGGAGAAATAGAACTGTTTCTGCATAAAACTGTCACTATTAATATTAAAATGATTTTTACCACACTGTTTTATAGCATACAATAGTGTCTTTAATCAAGCTAGCCTGTAATCTGATAACTCAGTTGTGCAATTCCGGGCCTCTGGTGTGCTTGGTAAAATGCAGTTTTTGCATGGCTTATATGCATTCTTGTACTGTTTACAAATACACATTTATTATTAGAGTTGAAATTATATGATTCCGGAACTTTACTTGTCTGTCCTTTATAAAAATATGTAAAGTATTTTTTTTCCTAACATGAGATTTGAACCTGTGTCTTTAATGACACATAATATTTATGCTACACTCTTTTTTTGCATGGAATCTAGACACTTGACTGTGCTGTCACTTTTAATATGTAGCATTGACTTTAAATTTTACATTCTGTAAACTTGCAAAACATTGTTTAATTATCTGTGAAATCCTTTCTATCTCTGTCTGTATCAAGATATTCCCCAGGATTTAATACACTCTGTGTAGGCACTGTGTAGAGCCTACACATATGTACATGGTCATGGTTTCCCATTGGCAGCGCACCATGCAAATTAATGATGGCACACTGCTGAGGGAGACCATAGGAACAGGGATATTGAATCAGTGTAGGGAGATGTGTTGAGGTTAACCATGGTTGTGGATGCCTGGTCACATGTTATGTACAGGGTGCGGTGCCCTGTAATGCACCCCTCCACTGTTGAAATGCTGTGAATTGTGTTAAATGTGTAATATATGTTTTTATTATTATTTTTCTGCATGTTTGTGCAGCGCAGAGCACAGCAATGCTAAGCAATGCTTACATATAGACAGCTGACACCTGCTACACATGTAAAAACAGAAACCAGATATAATCAATTATCAAAATTAATTATTTTATTTTTCAGTTGTAATTTTTTTTTTTATAATTGCCATTTGTGTGGTGCGGCAGAGAGTACTACAGAGTCAAGCACCACTTACACATACATGGTTGACACCTGCCAGACATCTAAAAATATAAATTGAATGCAATTAATTATTTATTAATAGGTTTATTTATATGTGTTTGCGCAGCATGGTGCTCAGCAATGCTAACAGGTAGCCTAGTAGTATATGTGAAGGTATACTAGTTTTCATAGTATCCAAGTAGCTACATGGGTAGATTTATGACCTTAAGTGTAGTAGGGCCTGGGTTTGTGTCCATAGCAGGCAGAACATGTGTATAATTTAATGCATAATGTTTGTTTAATTTAATAACAAAATTGAAAAATATGGCACTGCAGCACTCTGCTAAGCCTTGCTCAACCATGCTAAGCACTGTATAAACATGGTAATGGCTACCAATGTTTGCACGGTGCTAAGCTTTGCTAAAACCACAGTTGTGTAAGTTTTCTTGCTGCTCAACTGTGTTTATCTGGTCTGCGCGCTGCTAAGCAATGCATCACTTTTTTAAATGTTGCTCAATGATGTGTAAGGGCAGGAAAACAGCCTATATTAAGTGCAATAGCTGGGAATTCTGCACCATTCATTTGAATTCAATCAACTGTTGATATGGCAGGTGGTGCTGTTGAAGATGCTTGCTTTTGGGTGAAGATGTGGATTATTCAGGAGTCCAGGGTCACGGTTGGGCTCCTGGTAAAAAACATGAACCTAGGCTGCTGCAGGGTGGTTTCCAGGGCTCGGAGTGTAAGGTGGAGGCCTGGCATCATTTGGCCATGGAACACACCACTTTACTGGTATCCTCCACACAGGTGAACAGTCTCATCACCATTATGATGACCTGAAGATGAGAAAGAGGGGAACCTTGGCACCTGGGTCCAAGAAGCTAGAGCAGAGAATACCCCATACATATGTAAGTCATTGTTCCTCTGTTTTACCAATATGCAAGCTGAATGTCTACAAAACTGGTATGCATAATGGTGTGCTTCTCTCCCAACAGCTGCAGCTGAGAGGGTGTGTAATGTTCAGTCTCATGCTGGACACCTGGCCAAGTCCCGCCATGAGTTTGATAAGTACAGATGTATCATGCGAACTGTAGTGCAATAAGCAAGAAAGAGTAAAGCATTTACTGCAATAAAGTATACACAAGATAACTGTAGTTCAAGAAATGGGCACGTACAACTGCAGTGCAATAAATGGGTAATTAGAGCTGCAGTGCAATAAATGAACAATAACAACTGTAGTGCAATAAACAATAAACAATACCAATTACAGCAAGCAAAATGGTGTATAGCAGGATTGTGTTGTCATAACCATTGGAGTATAGCTGTATGCATTAATTGTGTATGGTCAGGTTACTGAATTCAAGTGTAACACTTTAATAGCTGTAGTATGCAAAACTAATGGCCTGCTAACTGTATTGCTTAACTCATAGTACTGTCCAAGGCTGTCTCCAGGCCAGTATCAGTCACATAATGCTCTCTGTTCCTCCTTCTTCAGGTAATAAAGGTATATGGGTGAGGTACCCCACTCCATGGGCAGATATTGTGTGTGGACTTCACAAGTATTTCAAAGCAATACCAATAAAAAGTGTTTGCCAGCATTGTTGATTCTAAAATAAAGCTGTATTAATATATGCAGTGCAGATGTATTCCATGCATGTGTGTTCTATAGTCACTTCAGTCAACTATAACACTGTAATAGTTCTAGAATGCAAGATGAATGTCCTGTAACTTGTATTGCCAGCTCATAGTATGGTTCCAGGTTATCTATAGGCCTGTATCAGTCACTCAGTAGTCAGTGGTGATTCAGTAGCTTAGTCTATTAAATGCCTTATACACAGTATATTTTTCCACAAACAATCCTGGGTTCAAATCCAGTGGTGTGTAGCACTAAATTTTCAGTATATGTCATGTAATGCTCAGATTTTCTCTTTTCACAGGAACAAAAGCTATATGGGTGAGGTAGCCCATATTATGAGCAGATATTGTGTTTACACTTCACAGAATTTTAAAATCAATAGCAAGAAAGTGTTCACCAGCATTGCTGATTCATAAATAAATTATTTGCAGTGTAGCTGCATTCCTTGCATGTCTGTACTACTGCTGCAGTCAATTATTGCATTATTAGCAGATGTCCCCTGCAGTCACAGCTGTTGGGTCCCATGCCTCCCAAGTAAGCCATGATGGCTGTCTAGTTTATGTACTGTACACAAACATGCCTCTCAAGTGTCACAATTTCTCATAATGTAATTAAACCTGCCTAATCTGTCTGTCACAGGATTACCAGAAAAAGACTACCTGGAATACAATGTATTGCCAAATCTGTTTACAGAACATCTGGGTAGTTATATAAGTCCACATTATATGAAACTGTTCTCTGTAGTTGTGTACTTGTATTTGTCATTGTTTTGCCCATACTCACCCATGCTAACAGCTTAAGAGATATGTACATGCTACATTAGCTATAGCAAAATTGTAGTCACTCTACCAAAACTGACAACACACCTGTGGAGTATTTATTATTAGTGTTTTCAGGAATATAATCTGCAATGCCACTAATGGAATGTTTTTCTCTCTCTCCCCAACACTTATCTTCATATTTATCATTGTTATTTATTATTATGATTTAATATTAACACATGTTGTTAAACTAACTATATTTTTTGCAAAATGTGATGCAATATTGCTATGTGTTATTATGATTCACTATTAACATACTTTGCTAAATTAACTATTTTGTTGTCCTTATGGCTTACTTCTTACTGTCATGCTGTTACCCTACTGACTGTTATGTTATTTACTGTTGTGTTATGCGTACTATACATTAATATGTATTTGTACAATTTAAAATAATGTCCCATTCTGCTAATAGTAACAATGGTTTGGTTATTACTAACCTTAACCTATTGCTATACCTCTATCACCACAGCATATCAAGGTAGGCCAGTTTTTGCTGATCACCCTACCTTGTCTCAACCAGCCATTATACTGGGTCTCAGCACATCTGGGTCCCAGACCAGTGGTGTCCCCTCTCTGCCCCTGCACTACCTGCATCGTCGGGTAGTACCGCTCCATAAGAGCAGTGTTGGAGTGCGTGTTGTCACCTGGGATGAACTGCTGGCAGGATAGTCTACTGTGGGTTTGACCACCACCTGGGCTGGATTGAGGGCATGCAGGCTGACCTGGTGGGGCAGCCTCACCCCAGTGACCAACCTCCAGCACTGCCACACTCGGGGGCAGCGAAGTAGCAGTGCTGATAGTTCCATGGTTGGGAATGTGAATCATGCTGCTGCTGTCGGGAGGCACATGGGACTTGGATTCCACAACACCCTCCCTCTCCAAGGTTTTAACCCCCTCATGTGTCACACACCACCCCTGTCTGCTTGCTTTGTCTGTCTGCAAATGCAACTTCACCTATCCAACTTACCACATACCTGTCTCCCTTCCCAAACTTTCCACTCACACCTTAAAAAACAGAAAACTGGGCACCTGTCCCCCCAAAAAAAATCACCCATACATAAGTCTCCATTTCACCAATGTGTCCACTGGACACAAGAAATTTGGCCTTAATGACTTGACAACACAGTTATGTTTTCTCACCCCTCCCTCTGTGGGTGAGAGTTAAATCCATGTACATATTCTGTCAAAGTGCATAATACAAGAAATAGAGAGCTATGGTTCTTTCCTACACCCTTTCTGCACATCTCTACATGTGTTACACTATGTTTTTCCCCTTGCTTGCACCCCATTTCACCACTTTTCTATCCACCCGTTTTTCTTTTCTTTATTTTTTTTAGTGCCACCCAGCTTTGCTAAGCTCATCTAGATAGAGCTATATTGATAATAGGTGTCCTTAAAATTCTCTCACACATTTACAAAATAAACACCTGTCCCATGTTTTGAACCCAAGACAATCACACCAGCAGACCAGTGAATTATCCTGCCACAACACGCAACTCTTACTTAAAATAGGTGCTTTAAAAATAACATAGTAATTGCCAGTTACAGTCATTAAGTGTGTTTAAGCGTAGTTGTGCAGAGCTCCACACAAACTTGAATAAAACCTAAAGGAAAACATGGGAGTGTTCCAGGGGCTCTGGTGCAATAGTACACCACTACAAAGCCAAGATATCAGCAACATGTACAAAGACACCTGCTATGGCATTAGTGGCAAAATACAATGTGCTACTGGGACCCTGGTGCAGAAATACATCCATATAAAGAATTGCACATACTGATGGATGCAGATCATGATTGTCACAGCCTGTAGGTGTGCATATATATCTTGCAAACACACTTGCTACAGCAGTGACTCAGTCGCGCAGTTTGTTAAATGCCTCATAAACAGTAGGTTTTTGTCACACACAGTCCTGGGTTCAAATCCAGTGCTATTAAGCACTGAATTTTCAGTATTGTGAAGCCAGCAATTAATGACAGAGTCATGCAGTCTTTATCGACACAATGCATGTCAAATGAATTGACTGCTTTTAATTGATGGAAGTCACAGGCCTGCAGGTAGGAACACACACTTCACATATCCTTAAAGCAAATATATATGTGCATAAATTGTCATGTCCTGCAGTAATATGCATTCACAGAGAATGTCAACTCAGGTACTGCGAATGAAGGCCACTAATATCAGAGTTCACTACAAAATACTGTCAGAGTCACAGTGCAGATTACCATAACTGCACAGCGGACATACACATTTCAAGTCCATGCTTGTAACAAGTACTGCCCTCATACATGCTGCAAATTACTACCAGACTGTAATACATGGCCTGGCAGATGACAAAATGGTGGACATATTCACACACACACACACACACACACACACACACACACACACATATATATATATATATATATATATATATATATATATATATATATATATATATATACACCCCATCTTGCTCAAGGACACACCAAACATTTTGCCTACTACTGTGTTATTGATACCATTGCCTAACATACTTACCTTAAACACATGCCTTCATTGGAGTGTAGAACGTACTCTCACTCTGGGCCTGGCTCTACAACAAGGCTGACACAGCTCTCACAGTTACTCCTACAGCTTGTTGTCCTGCAAAGTTTTCACACTCTCTGCCTATCTCTGTGTAAAGGTATCTGCTGCAGACCTACCCTCTGTGACAATGTAGTCTCCTCACCCCAGTAATGTCCAGCACACCATATCAGAAAGGGACCCTAATCTCTATGCAGGCCTTGTATATTCTACAGTGGTTGTATGTCATTGGCTGATGATAGTGCAAATCAGCTGTTTTGGCTGCAATTAGCATTTCAGAACCACAGACTGGTTTAGAGATAATCACCAGCTGCTGGGAAGCATGTTTAAAAGGCAAGCAGCTGGCTATCGGGATCCATTCTGTATCAGACCTTCCTCACACAGAGCAGGCCATTGCGACAACTATACTATCACTAAAAACAACAACTCAAACTACTAAAACAAGGTGAATGGAAACTATAAAAGCTGGCAAAAGAATAAACAAAACTGTTTATTGTGAGCGCTTTCGGCAAGTTCGTTGCCTTGCCTTCTTCAGACAAACAGTGAGAAATTCAATCAGGTTCTCTTTATACCCAATTTACTCTTAATTGGGTAAATTAGCTTAGATAACATAACAATGTGACTAACACATAAACTTCCATTCTATTAGTTAGAATAAAATAAAATAAAATAAATCCCCATGCCATAAAAGGAATACATCCAACAGTAAAAAAAACAAATAATCTGAAAAATACAAAATGTTATATAAATATACAAATAAATAAAATCTGCTTTAAAAATACATTTAAACAGTTCTTGTATTGAAAACGATCAAAACACAACACTTAAACTCCTTACTTAGTATATACTAATTAATCAGCTAATGAGTTGAAAAAATTCAGAAAAGCGAACAAGTGCATAAAATAATGTTGCAACAGTCAGGGTTTTACCATCCTGCTGCATAAATATACAGTTAGACCTATTATAAAAAAATAACCAACAAACTGCATAAGGTAAACAAAATAGCCATAAAATGAGTGGTGAATATTCAAATGGGCTAAGGGGTATTATGTGGACATAAATTGCTCCACGAACATTAGTACACAATCCATTCTCCTAAAGGTTTGTTTAAATAAAAAAGTACCCAGTTATTCATCTTCTTAGTGAAAGGAGCTTCAAAATGCATTTGATGGACAAGCTATCATTAAGACCAGGGTATATTTGTGCCCTTGTGTTAATCTGCCGCATCAGTTCATCTATTTCTAAATAAATTTGCCAAGGTCCACCTCTAATATCAGTGGGCCTATGCTGCAAGATAGCAAATTTAAAAATTTAGAAAGTTATATAACATTTTGTATTTTTCAGATTATTTGGTTTTTTGCTGTTGGATGTATTCCTTTTATGGCATGGGGATTTATTTTATTTTATTTTATTCTAATTAATAGAGTGGAAGTTTATGTGTTAGTCACGTTGTCCTGTTATCTAAGCTAATTTACCCAATTAAGAGTAAATTGGGTATAAAGAGAACCTGATTGAATTTCTCACTGTTTGTCTGAAGAAGGCACGGCAACGAACTTGGAGAAAGCACTCACAATAAATAGTTTCGTTTTATTCTTTTGCTGGCCCTTATAGTTTCCGTTCACCTTGTTTTAACTATACTATCACTACATATCAACAGAGGAGTACTGAACTCCATCAGGTATGTAAATGTTTTTGTGTACAGCAGGTTTCAGATGGATGCATAAACATATGGGAAATAGTGATTACAGCATTAAGCCTGTCTTAGACCTGTGATAATGACATGCCAGTAACCTCCTGCTATCTTAGACCTACACAGGATGTACAAAACATCAATGGTGCATTGTGTTTTGTCATTATGGCACACTGGTCTCATCGGACTGCCATTTTATAGTGGTTGTAATAGCACACTGCTATTCATGTGCCCTTGTTTGTATGACATATTATCGAGGGGTTGCTCATAGGGGACACACCGCAGTAGACCTGAAAGTTGGGTGTTTGATAGTAAGTACAGCACTAGCTGTCATGGCACACACACTGGAATACCTGGCTATTGCCACTATCACAGTTGTATCCACACACTTTGTTTGCACAGTGTAGATTATGACATGTGTGAGCATGCAGTGGTTAGTGCCAGTCATTTTGGACTTGCTTTATCTGTACATAGTGTACATCCACATATGTGATCCAGTAATGTGTTCCCCTTTTGTTGATTTTCAGGAATCATGTACCATGGATGCCATGTACCCTTCTTAGGTGCAGCAAATGAAATTATACTGCAACCACTAAGGCAACATTATCACATCCTACTATCCAGGAGGAGATAAAGCAGGAGGGAACAGCAGGCTGCATTGTGGGCAGACCTTGTCTGTGATGTGAATGGCATGGGCCAGCAGTGGAGTACATATCAGCAGGTTTGACACTGGGCAACTGACATGATAAATGCTGCATGACGAAGGGCAGCAGATGTAGACAGGGATTGTGCTGTCACCGGTAGAGGGCCTGCAATGCAACAACCACTCTTGGCAACTGAAGAATTCCTGGAGTGCTAGCAAACACACAACAGCTCCCAGGCATCCATCACATCATACATCGTGGAGGTGGGTGTCACAGTTTCCACAGCTGAGGTGTGTGCAGTTAAGCTTACTGTGGTCAGCATTGTAATACTGTAGCAGTCAATGTGTCAGGCTGTAGATACTTTTATGTGGGTGTCAGGTCTTTGTTCTTTGGGGGATGCTTAACATCAGTTATACACTCATACTCAGATTGGGAACAATACAAGTAACACAGTAGCTACTGTAAATGTGAGATATACAGAAGTGTTACCTTGTTGTGCTGCAACATGCAGTGGTACTGACATTAGCCCATCCTCAACATTTCACAGGTCTGTCAGGTATTGACTAAGGCTGAAGTCCTGCTCCTGGTAAGCATGACACTTGTTTTGTTAAGAGGAAATTATATTCTAGTATGATTAAGGGCCAGAATAATGCCCTATGTAAACATAACTATGTGTGTAAACAGCATAAGATATTTTTAAATTCCAGTTTGGAGCAGGCACCTAAGGTTTCTAGAAGGGGTAGCCACAGGAGTGTAGTTCAACAAACAGATACACTTTAGCAGTTACGGTTAAGAGCAGATAAGGCACCTGGTGTAAATGAGGCAAGGAATCTAAAATGCCTTTTAAAATACAACAGGTTGAAGGTAAATACATTAGGCAGTGAAATGTGTATTCCCATAAATGTGTAAGAGAGTTGTACTGGGTTTGTATGTGCTGTTTTTTCAATTATAGTGCTATACTGATTAATTAAAAAGTAAACATTACTGGTTATGTTTTAGTTGATTTACTTCAAGTGATTGTTATGAGGTGTCCTGAGGTGAATTTGTATTTTGTTCTGAGGAAGTGTTTTACAGATGAAAGTGGGAGAAGAAAGCTGTTTGATCACTAATCCAGTTATTGGTCTTCATTTATATGAGTCTGGAGAATTTCTATACACAATAGTGCAGGTATTAATATACTGCTTTTTTCTTTCTTATTGAAAGAGACCATGGGGGTTGGTATCTGTCCCGTACACAAGGAAATGTTAGTGTCTCTTTGGACTCTAATGATGATGGTGGCCATGGTGAGGCATAGGTGGGGCTATCAGGGGCTGAATCTGTCCCAGATGTAGGCATCCCTCTTCTGCTCCCATTGTCACTGCACACAGTCTGTATGCCCACACATACCCTGTACATGGAGCCCACAGATATTGGACAGTCAGAGGGTGGGGACATTGATCAGGAAAGTGGGGCAACCATGGCTCCAGTGAGTGTAGACACCGACCATAGGCAGAAACCTGGTGAGGTCCCACACAGGCAGATTGACAGGGGCACTTTTAGAAGGACTGCTGTCTGCCCACCACCTTCTGCAGCTGTCACATCATGGGACACTTGGCACATGTTTCTGGCCATCATGGAGGCACAGGCACATTCTGAACAGTACACCAGATGTATGCTTAGGGTTATGGATGCAGGACAGTCTGACATCCATGACTGCCTCCACCACACTGGGGACACCCTGGATCAGTTCATTGATGCAGTGGATTGACAGTGGGCTGAGACACTGTCTGTCTTGGACCACACATTGTTTGTGCTGGAATGTGTGGTTGGAGTTGAGCATCAGACCTGTGGATGTAGATCAGCAACCCCATCTGCTGAAAGTCCACATGGCCATGCACACTCACTCTCCTGTAGTGTCAGTACATCCAGCATTCCAGGGGGGAGTGTGCTGTCCCCACCATGAGGAGGCAGGCCATGGCCTCATGTTACTGGGCATTCCTATGGGGGACACAGTCCCAACAGACAGCAGTCATCATCAGGTACTAGCACCCCTTCTGGCCTTGGGCATGTATGTGCCAGTACAACTCCTGGCAGGGCCAGTTCCCATATTCAGGGCCAGAGGTAGTGAACTGTCAACTCTACCACATATGGTCCAAAGCTGTCCCACATACACATGTGTAGGGCTAGCACTCAGATTGACTGTGTATATGCACACACTCACACACCACTGTCAAATGCAGGATACCTGCAGACACACAAAGCACCTCTCCATGGCCCATCTTACATGCTCCCCTCCTGACTCACACACATGCTGTCTACTGTTTGGGCCAGCCTAGACCTCCTACACCTCCACACAACACGCTGTGGAAGTGATTATACCTGTGCTACATCCTTGTCATCCTCACCATCCCTGCAGGGAAATAAACTATGTGTCTGATGCCCCGGGTGGCTATATTAGATAACATGTACTTGTGTAATGCAGTGCTGGTTCACCATGCCACTTGAAGTGCTTACCGACAGATACTGTATGCTGGCATTTGTCATGAGTACACCACATACATTTGTGTACCTTATGCTGTATGATGTTGTATTGAATGTATAGCATAGTAGATGGATGACTCACTGTAAGGGCATTAACCTAGTATGTGACATTAGTACTACATGATTGTGGGAAAGATTTGTCTAGCAGACTGAAACACACCCTTGGAAAGGAACCCCATCTAAAGGGCATCTGCCTGTGTCCCTCTTGAAATGGGGCAATATGTGCTAATCCTGTAACTACAGATATGATGATGACTATGATCATGAGGGCTGTATGGCCCTTATTCTAGTTCAGTTCAGATATCTTATAGTTCCATAACATGAAGTATAATGCACTAACAGGCTCACATACAAACATGGCTACATTGAGGCTAGCACCACTTCCAATCACTGCATACAGGACATGCCAAAGCACACACCTATTGCAATTTGGATATATGTAGATGGGAACACTTACCTATGTAATGATACATAGTACAGATTACAGTACGTGTTGCACTCAGTTTAGGACATATGCTTGGTTACAAAAGCAGGATTTGTGGTCAGTCCTTTGGGGGCCACATCACCCACTACAAACAAAACATTGCAAAACCCTACTTGTGTCTAGGTTACTAAGGTTATGCCAAATCGATATATACACATGCACCAAGTGGTGTGGAGTGAGATTAGAACCCCTACCTTAGCCCTTGAGGGTACGTCCATTGTTTTGCAGGGGAATATACACAGACACAGACATGCATCAAGTGGGCTGGAGTAAGATTAGAATCTCTACCTATCTTGTCTTATGCACTACAGATCACAGTACTTATCGCACCACATGCCACAGATTATGTCTGCTATATATGTGATTGCAGACACAGTACTTGTGTATTACACAAACTAGGTTTGTGCTGAACAGCATCTGTGACCTGCAGAGTGATATTGCTTCATACTGTTGTCTGCATCTAGTATCCTACCAGTGAGATAACTTTTTTATCCTAGCTATGTGTGTACAGTTACCAGTATGGCCATATGTGGCTGCTTGCAGTTACATAGGCAAACTTGTTAGCAGGGACATTGTGCCCTGTCCATACATGCATTGACAACATTATACATTACACCACCTGCTCACCTGTTCCTGTCTATGTGGTTGCATCCAGCAGGCACAGGGGTCTGTATGTAAGTGGATTATGCACTGTTGCTCCCTTAGTTTACTCACCATTATTAGGGTATGTCGGACAGTACAGACATCCACACACATATTTCTGTATATAACAGGGATGTGTATATAAATGTAGCTGTATGTGTATGCTATGTTTATGTGTTATGTAACTATATAGGGGGAGTGCATGTATCATTTTAATATATATAGCTATATATATTGGCATACATCTATTTGACACTACATAGCGATATATATACTATGCATGTCAGAGAGAGATAGTGACAGATGGATATTTATACGTATATGTCTGTATGTATAGCATTTACACATATTAGGTCATTTTGATGAAGGGGCAACAAAATTGTGCTCATTTTAACTGTGTCTGGGCATGCCCAGTGGGAATGTCAGTACTTATAAAGTGACTCCAGGCCACACATACCTGTAATCCAGTTTGGGATTTTGTATGCTACAGACACTAACATCCTCACCTGTTTCTGCATTTCTGCACTTCACTCAAAATTCCATGGCATTCCCCAGCTGTGTGCTGTACTTAATATGTGACTGAGGTTGGTAATGTTACATCACCAACAGACTGACAGTCTACATACCTCTCAACTGTCCTGATTTTCTTAGAATGTCCAGAGTTTTGCCTCATATGTTTGGTCTGTTGCTCATACATTTGTGGACTTCTGGTGAATTATTGAATATTGACGTCACTAGATTATACTAAATACAGACAAACATTTGTGTTTCAGACTTTATATTCCTCAGAAAATATGTAATAATGCAACACCTTTAATTCCAGCAACTTTCTAGGTTTATGGGAACAATATTTAAAATCTGTCCCTATGTTTGGGCCTTTATCTCCCCAATCTTTCTGGCTTTGCCCAGATTTCTTGCACTAATAGGTTGAGGGGTATAACAGTCTGTGAAAACACCAACATAGTACTACATCACATGCAAAAGGTGTGAGGAATTCCAGATTAGAGCCATCAACACCATCACGAATGCTAACTTGTCTAGTCCACTGAGCCACACAGGTCACCAGACAGAGAGGATTCATTCATCACACAATCAACAGCATAAATATGTACATTGTTATCCTGAGTGAAGCGACACATACAATGTGTGAGCGATATCTATGTTACAGCCCTGAGATTGCCTGATCCACTGATAAACCATAGCTGATGTTCTGTTAAAACAGGTTTATGGGTACACTGATGTGTTGGGGTGGGGGAATAACAGCACATGATCAGCTCGGGTACACAGTTGTCCACATATCATGTATGGCCACTGTTTAACATCTCCCTTGCCTGATGTCATGAATATTCTAACCATGAGGCCCAGTGAATATTAAGCAACACATGCTATTAGACTGGGTATCTGTAGTCCCATGTTAATGTTACATCTGTCTAAATAGCCCACTATATTTCCTTGCATAACAGCAGGAGATCCATGCATACAATACCATATTATAGTAATCACTACAATTAGTTTGTAGGTTAGAGGCTTATCTTGCAAATGCAGATGTTGACAGACCTGTAGTTCAGAGCTGACTCTGTCTGATGCAAGTAGTACACTGTCAATACATGGATAGGTACAGGTTGTGTGGGTTGTCTGACATCAGCTATTTTATTTCATGTATGTAATTAGGAGTAAGGTGTCAGTCCCTAGGACCCTAGGTTGTCAGTGAATGTGCTCTGTGTTGTCTCTTAGCCAATGCCAGGGTGTAGTGGGTACACCTACATATGCATACAGGGAAATCATCAGGGGGCGTCCTCCTCTGAGTCCTCCTGTGAGTATGGCTGTGGTGATCTAAGCAATGTGGGGGGCTGTTTATCCCTTCCTTTTGCTGCTCCTGCTGCAGCTGTTTCCACAGGATCATATTGTGAACATATGTGCACATGTGGCTGGAGAGTATTGCAAGGCTCCAACAGATATATGAAGACACCTGAACTGTGACTTCAGCAGCCCAAACAAATGGTCTATGATGTTCCTAGTTTGCGTGTGTGCCTCATTATGGCTTTCTTCCATGGGTGCATGTGCATTTCTGATGGATGTCATCATCCACAGTTTCAGTGCATAGCCAGCATCCCCCAGTAAATGGCCATGTGAAATGTTCCCCCTAGCAAACATGTGGTACAGCTGTGATGAGTGCCAGATATGGCAGTCATGATAACTGCCAGAGCTGCCAACACACACACATTCATGATTATCTCCTGGGCATTGCACATAACCTGGCAGTTAATGGGGTGGTACTCCTTGCGGTTGATATACATTCTACCCACTGAGTGGTGCCTTGATATGTACATGAGTGCAATCTATGACACTCAGTATCTCAGGGTAGTGTGCTACACAGTAGAAGTGTGGCATATTGCTGGCCCCTACCTCAGGGATGAGGGTAAACTAAATGTGCTCACTGGCATGTTGCAGTATGGCATCCAGGAACTGGTGGAGTACCCTGGATGCTGATGCCTGTGAGACCCCCATCATGTCCCCATTTGGCCTTTAGAAGGTACCTGTGGCTATTATCCTAAGGGTTACACATACCTTTGTTTCCACTGTGATGCGTTCCCCTCTGTTGGCTCTGGGTCTGAGGTGAGGCCGGCAGAACTCAGTGAGTTTTTGTATTATGTCCCTGTCCACCCTGTAGCACTCTACAATCTCCAGCTCTTGTAGCTCCTGGAAAGTTACCCTGGGCCTGAACACTATTCTCCTTCTCTGTCTAGGCCTATTGTCCTCAGCAGCATTGATTTCACCATCTAGCGCATACAGATTTAGCGGGTCTACAGCAGCCCCTAGTGTTCTTTCGGTTAAAATTCCCAAGTCTGTACTCCAGTGGTGCAGAGTATGGGGAAGAAATCAGTTTGTAGGGTGTATACATACTTTATCGTGCTCTACTGTAAGTGCTGCCTGCATGATTGGCTACCTGCCTACTATATCATTAACATTATTTAATGACCCTAGTTTAAGTTAAACAAGGGTCAAAACTAATTAATACATCATTGCTTTTTAGATATTCTCAGAAATGCAGTGCACCAGGCAAATGCATGCTCCATAGGCAAACAAAGCTTAACAGTCCATGGACATGCCTCCCAGACTTCCATGCTCAGCACAGCAGTGTACCATGCAAAAACATGGAAACATGTGCCCTGTAGGTTACCAAAGCTTAGAAGACAGTGGACATCCACCCCCAGACTTCCAGGGTCAGCATGGTGGTGTGCTGCACAAACATGTGCAGCTAAGTCCCAATCTGCTTAGTAATTATTGGGCACACCCTCTCCTGATGTCAGCTACCTCCTGTGTGGACACCAACATGGTTTTCTGCCTACATGGAGGGAATATGCAGACATGATTACCCCATTATGCTATTCAGTAACTCCACCTCATTTGCATAGGGATCCATGCTCACAACCTGGACACTACATGCTTCCAAGCCCTACCACGTTAGCAACAGCACAAATGCACCATTGGACATACTACAGACAGGGTTCTGTAACACATTTCTATCTCATAATATTAATCTGGTTACTTCCATGTTTTTCTTTTTTTATTTTTTTAAAAGCATGTTTGCACATTGCTGCGTGCTTGGCAAACATGCCCAGATTATTAAAAAAGAATTATGTTAACATATTTTCTGCATCATTTGAGACACACAGAGGATATTGTTGCTCATATCTGTGTGTAGCATGCCATTTCTGTCCATCTCTCTACATTGTTACAGCCCCTTTTGTCTGTCTGCATTCCTGTACATGGACTTTTTCCATGTACACTAAGGACACTGACATGGAGTCTGCAGGGCTACCTATCTGCTTGCTGGATCACTCTACCTGCCTCATTTGCATGAGATTCACCTTCTTATGAGGTGATTTGCATGCCATGGAACTTCTTGTGTTGGCGTGTGCATGCGCGCTGTCCAGCAGTACTTACTGGATCGCAAACCTGCTTACTTATGTGGAAGCAGCGTGGCATGATGCCTACATGGTAAAAAAGACAATGTAGGCTTTATTAAATTCCCCCAGTATTTATGTATTACAGTGCATCATTACCATAATGTAAAGGTTTTAATAATGTCTGCTAAACAAAACAGTAACCCAAAAAATTAATTTGCCAGATCTGCAACTGTAAACCCTTTATTCTGTGAATGAACTTGACTGTCATTTTTGGTATAACACGCACAACATGTGCTTCCAAAATGGTAAATGTGTACTAGCCTGAAATTGTTACCTCATTGTTTTTCTTACTGGAAACTTCCAGTATGTCTTAGCTTTTCTGAGAATAAGATACTGTTTCTGAAAATGTGGTAACTTGACTGCCTCCATTTTAGCTGTGGCAGCTGAACTAGGATTTATTTTATCTTTAACCCATATATCTGCATTTTTCTGTCATAACCAATTCTTTAAATTCTGTACATTTGCACAGTCTACTGCATATACATTCCTACAAGTGTCAATTGTGTGCCTGCTGTACATTCTGTAGAAGTTTTATTTTTTAATAAAATCTTGTTACTGAAGTCAAAAACAATATGTATTTCTGATGATATGTCCAACAATATGTATTTCTGATTATATGTCCTTACCTAGTAAGGAAGTGTTGTACTCAGAAGTCCTCACTGCTGTTACTTTTGACCCTTCAAATCCTGATATAGCTGCACTCGTGTCCTCTAGTAGAGGTCTATTTGTAACTAGAATGAATGTGTCTGTATCAATCAGTACATTATTCCATACTTTCTTTTCTGTAAACAATGAAATATTGTTATTTTTTGAAAACCTTAAACAATGGCAGATAAAAAAAATCTGTTTTGGTGCTGGACAGCCACACCCTTATAGATAAGCTGAAAATCCTTTTTTTTAGAACTAACAACAACAATGACTTGAGCTATGGTAAGCATTTCTTCTTTATTTTTGCCCTGAAACACTAATAATAACATTGGCTTTAGGTAGATATGCATTTTTTTCTTTATTTTGCCTGAAGTCTGTATATCATTTATGCTGGTGTTTAGCTTCAGAAGATTCTAGGTTCGACTACTGGCTGGCTCACCAATGTAAATTGAAAAAAATGAATATGACTGTGCCAGTCTCTCCTTTATGGGCCAAATCTTCTTGTACCTTTAAGAATAAAGTCTGTACACAATGCAATTCAGATAAGAATGCTTAATTATGTACAGTGGACATAGATATTAACAATATATAAATCAAATCTTAGTGTCCATAGCATCTGCACTCATTACACTGTCCGCAAATTCTGTACTCAGAAATGTACTGTCTCCACTAACTGTGCAGATAATTATGTTGGTAGTTTCTGCACTCATATTCTGATAATTATGTCCGTAGCTTCTGCATTCATTCTGATCCACCTGAATAACATTGTTAATATTCTGAAATGCTGGCTATCTGACCTGACTTATGCACTCATACTCAAGTGTTTGTACCGCAATGATTTTTCTGCGTATCAGTCCAAGCAAACTAAATTAATTGACTGTGTCTGAAATATCTCCTAATAATAGTAAAAGCCTGTAACTGTCTACATGCCTCCTTTACATTGGTTTTCAAGCCTTGTGCCATACAAACAAAATGTGTTTATACTTAGATGTACTACACAATCTGTTCTTATCAGTATTCTTGACTGAAGGTTATTTTTACTGATTGAAAGTGCATTTATTGAAACGGTATGTACACCGTGAAAGCCTGCTTTAATATAACTGCATTTCTAGACTTAAGTAAAAAAATACTACATTTTTGACTAACAAAATACATTTGAATGAAACCTGATCATACATCAAACACATTCAAACATAAGCTTACTAAATTATTGCCTGACTGTTTTAATTTTACATTTCCCTCTCAACTGGTTCATGATCTTCCTGTACTGCACTGCACTTCCGTATTAGTAATTGGTTTCCTCTAACCCTTTATAATAACCTTTGTCTTAATCTTTGCCTCAAACATGATCATTCAGTGCAGTTTTTATAGTATTAACATTTCTATAATTGTTTACTATACTCCCCCATTATTGTGTGTGTGTGTGTGTGTGTGTATGTATGTATGTATATATATATATATATATATATATATATATATATATATATATATATATATATATATATATAGGGTCTATATTATATAGTCAAAGCTTCAAAATTTCAAACCTCATATGTTCGACAACATATGAGCGAAACTTGAAACCTCGAATATATAATAAAAAACTTAAAAAAAAAAAGTACCTTAATGCTCTGAGCAAGGGGGCAAGCCCCCCCACACCCCCAGTACTTAAATATACCAACTCCGACACCAAGATAGCACTTCAGTGCAGAGAAGGGAAATTTTCCCATTCTGTGCATATGGAGCCTTTCCCTTTCACCTTCGAACTTTTCAGAGTTCGATCATATGGTGTCGACCATATGACAGTCGAACTTTGAAATGTTAGGCAATTTAATAGGGACCCTATATATATATATATATATATATATATATATATATATATATATATATATATATATATATATATACATATATATATAGAGAGAGAGAGAGAGAGAGAGATTTATATATAGATAGACAGATAGATAGATAGATAGATAGATAGATAGATAGATAGATAGATAGATAGATAGATAGATAGATACTGTTTTTACATGATCAATAGTATAAATGAAAGGGTGGGCTGGAACAAGGACCTTCAGGGGAAGCTCTGAGCTAAATGAACATTTTTAAGCCACATTAAGCTTGTTGCTTCCTTTCTTAATATGGGTTAGTTGAAAGGACCATCCCGTCCTTTAACTCTGATCAAAGGCCGAATCTGGATGCCTTGTTTCTGCAGCATTCCAGGATTTATTTTTTTCCTTTGTGTGGCATTGTAAGGTGCTAAAAAATCCCTTCAGCGTGTAACTGCACTGTACAGGAAAACAGTCCAATTTTTCAGACATCTGTGACACTTCACAAGCAGCATTGCCAAAGTTACTGTTTAACAACTAGTGACAGACTGGTCATGGTCAACACATGATTACTTTAAAGACTCCTGAAAATGAACTGCTGTAAATGTAAGGAGATGATGAAGAATGGAGGTGTCTAACTGTGTCTAGCTACTCCCTAATTATGTGAGCTGTAACTGTAACATTGTATCATCTATATTCCAAATTAACTGATTTTGTAGGGGATAATAATAACTTGATGAAGCTGCAACAGTCATGATGACTCAAACCACCATAACCGACAACAACAAATAAAACAAAATAAACAAACAAGCAAAAAAAAAAAACACATTCCTCCTTGATTTGAACCCAGGGCCCATAAACCCTAAGCTTTAACACAAGCAACTTCAGTTTGTGAAACACCAACAAACTAATCTTGATGCATAGTCAATCAGTAAATAAACCAGAAATAAAATACTGGTGGGAATCAAAACCAGAACAGAAGCTTTAAGGCTCAAAAGCCTTACCACACAGCCATTCTACCATCCAAACTCTATGAGTTAAAAACAACTACTCTTGGATTCAAAGATGGCCGCCATTCTATAAGCACTGCAGTACTTCAGCTCTCCAAAGACCAGAGAAAAAAATTAACCCTGCGGATGTACATTTGGAGTTAATCAACTAATTGGCAGCAATTAATAAACTACTAGAAGTCAGCGATCTTATTGAGGGAAAAAAATTGAAAAAAAATACTTGGTGACAACAGGATTGGAACTGATTGCTAGCTTGACTCTGAACAGAGCACCAAACAAAAGACTGAACTACCTCACTACTGAAACTTTTCCTTGGCAAATATCTCTATCTGCAGCATTACAAAATGTCAAAAGAAGATAAAAATATGGATACTACAATTACTAAAACTAAACTGTCAGCATTACAGTCTCCAGAGAAGGAATCTATAATTAAGAGACAGAAAACAGTTAAACAGCAAGAGACTGCAAAAAACAGGGGCATCAACGAAATCTGATCAACAGGTTACAATGGAAGAAATTAAGTCTGCATTATTACATATACAGGATGCTTTAAAAGACCTAACATCCCAAACACAAACATTTAGTGAGACATGTAATCGGATTCTAGCAAGAATGGAGAAAGCGGAAACCAGAATAGCAGCAAATGAAGACAATATAACATTGCTCACTAAAAGAACTGAATCACATGAGGCTGATATTCAAATGATGCAAAACAAAATTCTGGACTTGGAAGCAAGATCGAGACGTAACAACATAATCATCAGAGGGATCCCAGAATCAATCCAATATAATGAGCTGACCACTTCCATTATACAAATATTTGAAACACTACTTAAGGACTCTGTGGCTGTTCAGCAAATTGTCATTGAAAGAGCGCATAGAGCATACAGGGATTCCCAAGCTTCAAATACACCCAGACCTGTGTATGTCAAAATATTAAACTTTCAGGATGTGAATAAAATACTTCTAACCATAAAAAAATCTGGTGGATCTATAATGTGGCAAAGTTATAAAGTTTCTATAACACAGGATTTACCAACACAAATAAGGCAGTCTAGACAAATGCTGGCTCCATACTGTAAGTTTCTAATTGACAAAAACATTAGATTTCAAATGAAATATCCTAACAGTTTAATTTTTACTCTTGATGGCATTAAATACACTGTAAATACAAAAAAAGAAGCCAGACCTACCTTTTTGAAGCTTTTGAAGGCTTTGCCACTGTCTGAAAACTGAACAGTCCATCTAGGCTTCTTCCAGCATTAGAGTGAATGGGAAACTTCATTTACGAGGATCCGAGGCTTCAAAATCCTTTGTCTGTTCTTGTTTGTTCAGCAGGCCTGGTAATTCTCCGTTTTATCTTCTTATCTCATCTTCCTAGCTGAAACATGAAGATTCTACGATGTTTTATGGCTCCAACGAGCGCTTCTGACCCACGAGGCAACAGGAAACAAGGTAAAGGAAGCAGGGGGACCGTTTTGAGCGTGGTGCAGCTGAGAGGTCCGTTCGTGAATTGGTTCCCCCGTCGCGAGCGCGAAGATTTGAAAAATGAACTGCCTGGACTGCTGCAACTGCTGGGAAGAAAGAAGAGCTGCTGAGGATCGAAAACAAAGCTTTTCTGGACTTATTTGATGGTAAAATGACTGTAAGACGATCAATGAGGTCAAGTGTGTCAGGTAAAGATTAAAATGTATGGTTTGGCTGTTGCAGTATAAGATCCTATGGCTTAGTGGTAAATCAAGGTAATGCAGTCTATGTTTTTTTATTTCTTTTTTCTTTTTCATGCTTGCCTTCTATTTTACTGTCTTCTGTCTTGTAAATAAATAAGCATCTTTTAAATTTGATCAGTTTAGAGAAAAAGCATAATCAGTAAACAGAAGTAGTAAATGTGCATTATAGGTTATGTTTAACTGCAATGATCTATAAAAATGAACATATAATGTTGTAGGATTGTTTTGAAGAAAAATAGCTGACCAAAATAATTGCATTGTTTTAAACAAAATGTATAACAACTGTGTGCTTATTATGTGAACTGTTAGTTAAAAGGTTTTAGAACAAGTAATTACAATGCTAATATATTATTGCTGAATATAAAGTTTGATAAAAGTGAATTATTTGACATGTCAGGTACAATTAGTTTATATGAATATTGGGGAAAATGTACAGAGCTGTAGTTACTTGAGTGCGGTGTTTAGTAGGGAATGTCTGGGTTAGGCTTTGTAGACGTAGATATAGTTGGTGTAGGTTTTTTGCATGATATTTTATTGTTAGTTAATAGAATTAGTAGATTAGCTAGTTGGGGAATTTTAAGTAATGTGAAAAACCTATGTTCATCCTGGTCCGGAGGAATAGTGGATAGGCACTGGGTAGGGATGGGATAGCAGTTTTGCTTCCAAAAAATTTACGAAATACCAACACTTGTCAATTTAAGGTGGAAAACAAAAACTAGATATCATTATTCATCAATGCATAGCTTAGAATGCGGATAATAGATTCCTGGAACGTTAAAGGACTCCAGAACATGAAAAAAAGAAAGCTGTTTCTGCATCTGTTTTTTAAATCAATAGCAGGTTTTATTCTGTTACAAGAAACGCATTTGACTAATGACCAGTGGGAAACAATGAAGGACAAGAAATGGATTAGGAAGATTGTGACGGCGGAAGGGACTACGAATAGTGCTGGGGTGGCAATTATAATCAAGAATCATTTTCAAGGCGAAATTTTGGAGGACAAAATAGACAAAGAAGGCAGATGGTGTTTGGTGGTTCTCAAATCTGACAGTCTTGATAAACCGATAGTACTTATATGTGTATATGCCCCTAATGTGAACCAACATTATTTTATAGCTTCAATTTACTCCATTTTACAGTCATATAATAACTGTTACATAGTGATGGGGGGGATTGGAACGCATACCAAGATTCTAAACTTGATAAGTTGGGAGCTTCTACAGCTTTTAATAAGCAGGCAATGGTAGCGTTGAAAGAACTGAGAACTGATTTCAAACTGTATGACCCTTTTAAACACACACACATACAAGCAAAGGCAGAAAACTTTACTTTTTATTCTAGCTGTCATAAAATGTGGTCGAGAATTGATTTTTTTTTAATTCCAGAAGTATTCATTTCACTTGACCCTAGGGTTTCTAATCAAGCTAGACAGCTCTCTGACCATTCTAAGATAACTTTAACTTTAAATACCGATATTTTGAAAACTAAAAGTCACTGTGGATATAATTGGTCCTTAAACCCATACCTATTGACCAAAGAAGATATAGTACAGGAAGTTAAGGAGATACTTAAGCAATTATTATATAATATTCCCTGTAACGAACATCCATTAGATATAGAATGGGCCACAACTAAAACTTTGTTAAGAGGATTATTTATTCAGAAAGCCACATATTATAAAAAACTGCAAAATAAAGAACAACTGGATTTGGAAACCAAAATACAATTATTGGACCAGGAGTTGATGAGGAACTACACTGAACAGACAGAAAATTAGTTGTTAAGATGTCAGAAAGAGCTGTTTCTTATGCATAATAGAAAATTGACACTGTATGAACAAAGAAGTTTAGTTAAATATGCAAATCACATTCAAACTCCCTCGAAAGCATTAGCCCGTATTATTAATCAGACGAAAGCGACACGATTAATTACTGAAATAAATCCTAACAATACGTTATATACTGATAAGTCAGATATCATGAAGATTTTTGAATCAATTTTTAATCAGATATATGGTGAGCAACAAACACACGTTCATGATAAAGAGAGAAAAGAGTTCTTACAGAAAATTAATTTTCCCAATATTGACAAAGATTCTCATGGAGAATTAACTGCACTGATTACAGTCGAGGAAGTTTTGGAGGCAATTAAGAAATTGAAGCCCCATAAAGCCCCAGGACCAGATGGTATGACCTCCGAATTTTATAAATCTTTTAGTGAGATTCTGAGCACCGTAATTTCACAGACTTTTAATTATATAATTTTGAATGGCAGCAATGATCTTCATTTTAATGCTTCAAGAACAATCCTGATATTGAAAGAGAATAGTGATCCCAAAAATCCAGACAATTACAGACCCATATCACTGTTGAATATTGATATGAAAATCATGACATCTATTCTAGCTAGTAGGTTAAAAAAAATATCTCCCATACTGTTTAATCTGTATTTGGAGCCTTTATTTCTTCATATGAAGCAAAATGTTTTTATAACTTTCCTGTACTTCTTGGGATAAAGGTTAGGATGGCCGCTTTTGCAGATGATCTAAATATACACAGTACCACACCGGTGTCGGATACGGAAAAAATACTAACAGCAATACAAAACTTTGAGAGAATTTCTAATTACAAACTAAATTTTAAAAAATCCAAAATATTCCCTCTAAAGACACCTACACCTTTTTCAATGCTACCATTGATAGGACAAGTAAGGACAGAAGAAAGAATAAAATATTTGATGATTGATTTCTCAACTGAAAATAGAGAATTCTTTATTAATAATATTAAGGCAACTGGAGACCGAATAACATTGGATTTGAAAAGATGGAGTAAGTTGAAGCTACCGATGATGGCAAGAGCAGCGATAATAAAAATGAACGTTCTCCCCAGAATGCTTTATATTTTTAGAGCAGCACAACTCAAAATCACGAAAACATTCTTTAAGCAGTTTTAGGTAGGATTGGGGAAATTTCTGTGGGAACCCAGAAAAATGAGAATATCTTATGAGAAACTGATGGCTCCTAAAACTAGGGGGGGGGTTGGATTTACCGGATTTTGAGATGTATTATACAGTGATTCAGGCCAATAGGATTTTAAGGGTGTCTTACTTGGACAGTGAAAATAGAAAATGGACACCCAAATGGGTGCTGCTAAATTCTAAACATATAAAAGGAACGGGAATTAATGTTAAAGCTGTACCATTTTTAAATAAACGAACATTGAGCAAATATGATTTAATGGAGCACATCAAGATATGGGCAATGGCAACTCAAACTCTGTTTGCCTCTTTGAACCTATTAAAATATATGATGATGTTTCAACCATTTCATGGGAATCCTAATATGACTATTGGTAATCAACTGATAGACTTAAAGAAATTTCCATTTATTAAGGATTTAACTGTAAGTGACTTATACCTCTTCTTAGGAGTAGCGGTACAGGATATCTTAAAAGAGATGAATCTTCCCATTTCTTATTTAATTATAATGAGGCAGATAAAAGATCTTGCCATAAATTATTTTAATAGTTCGAAATCAAAAAAGAGGAACTAGTTATTTCGCGTCATCTGTGGGAAGCATTGCAACAAGACAGAAAATACATATCCTCAGCATATAAAATGGTAAAAGAGAGAAAATATAATAATCATATTCTGTTATCGAAATACTGTAAAGAGAAATTGGTATCCCTAGACGATAATAAGATAGTAGAGGCGTTTAACTTAACATTGAAATCCGTATCACTTCAAAAACTGGTCTTTACTCAACTGATGATATTTAACAATACGTATTATACCCATCTCACTCTTCATAAATTTGAATCAAAAAATTCACCTAAATGTCCACAGTGTTTAGATCAGACAGCAGACCTGCTACACATGTTCTGGAGTTGCAAGTGCATTTATAAATTGTGGAATTCATTAAAGTTGCAGCTACAAAAAATGGGTTACCAAAACTCAACACTCACCTGGGAATTTTTGATTCTACATATTCCACCGGAGAATTTGGACAAATCAAAAAAGATTGTAATTATGAATATTAGTTTACTAATGAAATTATATATAGCCACAAATTGGTTGAACCCAGCACAGATGTCGTGGCAAAATTTCAGGCTGTTAGCGATCAAGCATATTTTAGCGCACAAATTATTAATTAGTAATAATGAGAAAAGTATAAATAGTATAAAAATTTGGGAACAAATCTTTAACATTATATTGGCTTAGAGGTTCCTATCCACTTTCTTTTAGGATATTCTGCATGTGTACAAACACATTCTTAGACTAGATAGAAGATGTAGAAATAATACAGATTGTTGGCTTGAGTTGGTTTATAATTGTCTATAGTAGATGTTTTTATGTTTATTTTTACATTTTCCTGTACTTGATTAATACGATATTTATTCTTAATGTATAATGTGGAAATTCGAAATGGAACTAAACATTGGAAGCAATATTGTACATAATGTAAATAGTGTGTGAATTGTATTATGGTTTTGAAAAACAAAAATGATTATTGAAAAAAAAAAAAAAAACAACTACTCTGAAGTTACTGCCTGCCTGTTGACTAGCAAGTGTTTCCATTTGCTGAAAAAGAAAACAAACACAAAATCACTCTGACTAGCTCATACTGCAATCCTTCCTTAGAGATGTTTTCAGAATGAAGTAAAGCACCAAGATGGCATTATTTAAGAACTACTATGCTGTGCCCCTGTTTGACTCACTTGAGGACAACCTTACTTACCTCAAACAACATTCCAACTTAAGGTACTTGTCCATATCTGCAGTACTGTAAGCTAATTTAACAGTTTCTCTTGATCAAAGCTGCAAGTGATATCTGTCTCTTTCTGGCTTTGAAGTCTACAGATTTAAGTCTAAAATAATTCGTCCTCATGATGTGCATGTCTATTGCAAGCTAGAAAGCACTGCTTCAGGAGGGAATGATTCATTGAATCTCTCTAGTCCTATGCACTCCTTCACACAGCCATGTTGGTATTTAGTAATATTCCATACATGAATGAGCTGTCTCATATCTTCTTCATTTCATTTTTCTCTGTTTTTTACTCTTAAGCAAGTTCTTATTTTACTTTACAATACATTATCCTAATAAAATTTTGTTTGGAGCAGGGAAAAGTGCTCTTAGAATTAAATTCTAATCAAGATACTTTACCACTTTCCAAACATCTTTACCCAGGTTTAATTATATCTTTGTGTCTTCAGATAATTTTCAAATGCGTAACGACTCTCACAACAAAACCGAGCCCACATCTCTTACAGACTTGCTACTACATTTTATAACTATTTAAAAGGAAATGTTCAAGGATTATTCAACTTATTTCAGTCTAATGGTGTTATTCATATTTTTCTCAATCAGTCAAGGCATCTCATTTATAAACCACATTGATTCACTCTACCTAAATAAATATACATCCATATTTGATCTTGGCATTAAAGTTTTTTTGAGGTGATCTTGGCAAGTAGACTTTAAAAGATCCTTTCCACTATCTATTCCTCCTCTTCAGACACTCCTTCTCTGACTATGATAAAACACAGGCCAAACACTTGGACTGATTATTTAAAAATTCTCTCATGACCTATAGTTTTGTTTGTAACAAATGCTGCAAAAGCTTTTCAGTGTGTAAGCATTTGTTTTCTTTTTTCCACTATTAAAACTTGGTTTTCCAGTTATATTAATTTAGCTTAATTTCCCAAACTGACAATGGTAAGGAACAATTTTACTGCAAACCAATTTCAGAAAACAAACAAGTATTTTTTTTTCCAGGGGCACCCCTCTTCACTCTCCATGTAGAGGTAGTCTCCCCATTACACCATAACTTATAAATAGCAATTCTAATGTTTGCCAGTACTGGAAAAAGTGCATATTTCATGTTTGCTGAATGTGGACACCAGCAAAAAGATTTTTTGTATCATCAATCAGGCAATCCTCAGTCATTTGCTTGTCTGGCTCAAAATGTATTCAATCTTTATAGAGTTCCTATTAATGTTTCATTTTTTTCTATATGTTAATGTTATATCTTCTAAATAAATTCAGATTAAGAAGGATAGCCACTGAAGCTGTCAACTTTTTCCCTTTTTCTTTAAGCTATGCAATACACTTTCCTTTCCATTTAATGCCAACTATTTAAATTAGTTTTCCTATCTTTAAAAGTATCAGCTATTTTTTTTTACATTCACAGATAATATCAATATCAATTTTACTCTCCACAAAATGGAACCCCTCAAATTATTTATTCTCTAATTATAAGCTAAGTTTAAATAATTCAATATTATTATCACGCTTGATTGTTAAAATATATTAATCCAGCTTTTATATCAAATGTAAAAACTGCTACTAGCTTAAAGCAGATGATTATTAACTTTAGTCAAAATAATATTGAGTATAATCAAACATAAAAGTTTTAAACAAGATTCAAGTTGAGCATTCTGGATGAAAATCATTAAGATTTCCTCTGTTATTCAAAATTTCAATCAGTATTATTTAACCCTTCATATTACCAAACAAAGATGAGCTTCTATTATCTAGGCACTCTTTTAAACTTACCACCACAAAAAGACCCTTTGCAAAATTTGGACTATATTTTGGTAAAAAACTGGATTCACAAACCTTTCATGCAGGACTAGCCTAGTCCTGCACGGAAGTGCCCATGTAGGAGCAGGATGGCAGTGCACCATGCATAATAATGAAGGCACGCTGCCCGAGCTCCTATGCTTACATGGAGTGTGTACGAGTGCAGAGGGCATGTCTGAGAGCAGAGCTCTCAGAATAAACATGCCCCTGTAATGTAGAACAGTAGAAGTTGTTAATAAATGAGCGAGATCGCTCATAGGTGTCCTCATATCCCCACCAACAGTCTCCCATGTGTACAATAGCAACAGGACATATAAATTAAAAGAAGAAACCCTTTTATTTTTTTTTTAATCCGATTCAAGCTAACTACGGGTGCGTGAGTGTGCCCATCGCTTAGCTACGTGTAATGCAGCTTAAATGGCTGAAGTGGATAACAAGGAAGATATATGCAAATGAAGCAGTATAGCAATAGTGCAGTGGGCAGAGCACTCGCCTTACGAGTAGGCATTCCTGGTTAAAGTCCCACTGCAGCACATTCCATTTTCCATGTGAAATCTGTATATGAACATTTTTTTTTTGCTGTATAACCTACTAAATAACACTTAAATGTGAACTGGAGTACTGCATTAAATGCACATGTGATGTGTCAGTGTCATAATGACTAAGACACTAGTAAGCAGGGTTAAGCACAAATAAGCAGTAGTAAGCATATATAAGCACTAGTAAGCGTGTTTAAGTGCATTTGCATGGGGGTAAGCATTGCCTACACTGATTAAGCAAAGTAGAAGCTAAGTGAGTGTAAGAAACTGTAACCAGAAGTAAATACTGCTTAGGTACATGCAAACCCATGCAAACCTACCTACAACTGCTCTAAAGTGCCTTAATCACTCTGTAACCAATGACCCATGTTCTGCCCAGCAACAAAATAAACAGCCTCTGCAAGGCTTTAACCCAAGACCATATATACTATAGTCACAGCAGTTAACCACTAAGCCATCATAGCAATAAGACTGAAATTTCAACAAACAAATCCTCACCATAGAAAATCAAACTGAACATGTGAAAGGAATCTATGTACAGTGTGATGTTGTATAACCTGCTACATAACATAAATATGTGAACTGGAGTACTGCAGTAAGACCAGATGTCAGCTGTTATTGTAATCAAATGTTGAAGTCCCCAGGACTCCATACAGTGTATGTACACATGAATCACGGATACCAGACACATATATAACATGTAACAAATAATACATCAATGCCAAAAGGAAAATATAATGCAAACTAAATATTAAGTAAACCTAAGCATTGCACAGCTCAGCTTAGTTGGGGTAAGCAATGTGTAGGCTGGCTAACTCAATCTGCCTAGTGGTATGCCCCTTTAAGCAATGCCAACATTAGGTAAGCAGATGTGCCCATATGTTAGCCTTTTCAAAACCATCCAATCACGGGAAAGTGGAGGAAATCGGGTGTATTTAAACCCCACAGGCACCAATAATTCCCATACCTGGTTGCAGCTCCCTACTGTAGGCAGAATTGCTGGCGTTGGGGAAGGCACTCAATTTAGAGCACAGCACTGGGGCACCCAGGAGTCCAGATTTATGGTATGGCTCCTGGTAAAACACCATGAGGAAAGACTATTGCAGGGCCAGTAGCAGGGCTCTCAGTATAAAGTGGAGGTCTGGGACAGTCTCGCCCATGACCTCACCAGTGCCACTGATATCCCCCAGACTGGTGAGCAGGTCAGGCATCACCATACTGACCTGAAGCGGCAGAGGGATGAACTCTTGGACCAGTGGATCCAAGAAGCAAGGGAGATGGCAGATGCCCCAGCACTGAATAAGTACCCATTCTACTACACAGATAATGATTGCCTAGCTTGTGTATACTATGGATAGGTAATGGCTAAATATCACTGTATTTCTCTGACAGCTGCAAATGAGCAGGCTGCGAACCAGCAAGCCCATGCTTCTAGTCTGCAAAGGCTGCGTTGCGAGGCAGGTTAGTAATATTCCGCATGTACTGTCATAACAAATAAATATAACAGTTCTGGAAAGTGTTGTACCAGTAAAGAAGTGTATTATGTATGGGATGTACTGAATAAACCAGACAATATGGCAGGAAGACTGTCATATAGGTTGCATGGAAATAAAGGTGTAAGATCTTGTGAATAAAAGTATACCACTGGACTACTTGTGTACATCCTGCTTTCATATATTGTAGTGTTGGATCATATAAATAGTACTGTTGTATTAAGCAGTGTTCCCACACTGTTGAACACAGTTAAAATGTGTAGGACGTTCAGTATAACAATGTTGGAAGTTCCAAGAGGTCAGTCATATAGAACAACTGAGGGAGAATTAGACAGAAACCACTTGACTGCTTTACACCAATTCCTTAGTAGCACAGTGTACTGTGATGTCAACTGTAATATTTTTACCACACACAGCTGGGGTTCGAACCCTAGGAGTGGTAGTAAGTTGTAGGCATAATCATATCCCATAACTGTACAGAGTTTGCGAGAATGTTCAGATAGAAAACTGTATGCATAATTAGACCCAACAACTGTACCTACTTTGCTAGAATGTTCAGATAGTATGCTGCAAGCATAATCATAACCACCAACTGTACAGACTGTGACAGAATGTTCAGGTAGTAAGCTGTATGCATAGTCATACCCCTCAACTGTTTGATCTGTCCAGCATGTCCAGATAACTGGCCCAAATCTGCTGTCCAGTTACCTGTTCCCCTGATAAATCAGTGTGATGATCCAAGAAATGTAGGCAGCTTATACTGATATATAATGGATAATCAGAACTGAACATAAAAAGAGAATGTATATGGAAACAAACCTGTCATTGTAGCATCCCACCCAAAGTTTATGACAGCAATTCTCAATATATGTCACATTAACACCTGCATCCTGTCATGCCTTGACCAGAGTGTGTGCAATAACAGATTGTTAGTTATGTGTATAACAGCAACATGGAATCTGGGAGTATGTCTAGAACTTGTCAGGTAGTGTTAACAAAGATTTTCTCCACAGCTATAACAGGTAAGAGGTGTAGACTGTAGGTACTACACAGGTCACATATAGACTTGTCTACAAGCATGGAATCTGGGAGTATGTGTAGAAAGTGTCAGGTAGTGTTAACAATGATGTTCTCAAAAGGTATAACAGGTAAGAGGTGTAGACTGTAAGTTCTACACAAGTCACGTATATACTTGTAAACAAGGATGGAATCTGGGAGTATATGTAGAAAGTGTAAGGTAGTGTTAATGATGTTCTCAACAGGTATAATATGTAAGAGGTATAGAATGTAAGTACTACACAGGTCATGTATATAAATGTCTACAAGCATGGAATCTGGGAGTATGTGTAGAATGTGCCAGGTAGTGTTAACAATGATTTTCTCAACAGGTATAAAAGGTAAGAGGTGTAGACTATACGTAAGACACAGTCCACGAATATACTAATCTACAAACATAACATTGTACCAAGTAAGGACATTGGGCAGTCTAATAATACATGCAAGGAACAGATCACTGCAGTGACTAAGAAAGTTGTGAAAACTACAGGGATATAGTAGTTGTTAATTGACCTCTCTCTCTCTCACCCCCTCCATATGTGCAACAATAACCTTACTACACACCTCAATGGGTACGTGTACACTCCAAACTTTTGTTGGGATATATGCCCTATTGGTTTATAAATATTCACATTTGGTTCTATGCATGTGCCATGTTAAAATACTCCCATATTGGTGGTCTGTTGCCATCAATGAAACCTGCATGCTGTTGTAATGGCCACTGTTGTCCCATATATGCATGTGTTCTGCTTGATCTGTAACTGTTGTAAACTGGTGTCTTGGGTTAATGGGAATAACAATGCATGCTGTTATAACTAATCCTGAATGTTGTTGACTATGACTAACTGATATCTTTCTTAAAACTACAACACCATAGCTCATATGTGAAGGCCAGTCCCAGCAGACCCACCTGACCCACCTCAACTGGCCATGACACTGGGCACCAGCAAGTCTGGGGCCCAGCCTGGGACCTCCTCCTCCATTGGCCCTGCACCACCTTTGGGTGGAACTGCTGCAGGGGATAGGGCTTGACCCCCCCCTGGGAGCAGGGGTGGAGAGGTACTTGTCACCCGCCATCAGGTCCTGGCCGTGGTGCGTAGGGAGCTTGACAAGGAGATTTGAGACCAGATACGCCAGCTTGAGGACCACGTGGCACAATTAGAGGGTGAGCCTGCCCCTCCTACCCAGCTCCCATCACAGCCACCTTTGGGGCCGTGAAGGTGCAGTGGTGATTGCTCATAGGTGGGGACCTCAGTACCACTGTTTCCATTTGGGGGCTCATGGGCTTGCGACTTCAAAACACCCCTCCCCATCCAAGGTGTTTACCCCCCACATGTGTCATATACCGGCCCTGTATGCATCTTGTTTGTCTTGTCTGTTAATTTACCCAACCTACCTCCCCAAATATACCTACTACCCCTCCCCAACATCCCACTCATCTAAAAAAAAAAGGGCAATCTGTTCCCACAAAATAATCTCGCCCCATACATAGCTGTCCATTTCACACACATGTCCACTGGACACATGTAATCCGGTCTAATTGGCATCACAACTTATTATTGTTGTCCTCACCCCCGACCAGGGGCTTGAGTGTCCAAATCTACCTCCAAATTCAGTGTATATGCACAGCTGTTGCTGTAGACGAAATGAGCAGCTATGGACCTTCCCTTCAACCTTCCTGCACATCCCTGGCTATTTTCCCTACTGTCTTTCCCTCTTTGTAGCCCTTTTTTACCACTTTCCTGTCAACCCCTTTTTCTTTTCTTTTAAAGAAATTAGTGCTAGGGGTAAGTGAGAGTAAGCACTTTTAAGCAGCATTAAGCGGCTTTAAGCCTGTTTGCATGGCAGTAAGCAATGTCTACACTGGTTAAGCAATGTAGAAGCTAACTGAGTGTAAGAAGCTGTAACTGGAGGTTAGCATTGCTTACCTCCACACAAACCTGCTTACAATTGCTTAAAAGTGCCTTAGTCACTCTGTATCCAACAGGTCACATCCTGCCCAGCAACAAAACAATTTGCACTCCAAGGTTGAATCCCCAGACCCTGCACACTATAGGCAAAGTGATTGACCACTAAACTATGGCAGATACTCATACAGCTGATGTTATCACAAACATATCATCCAGCACAGTCATTCAACAGTATAGGAAATGTATGTAATTATGTAGGTTAATACGACCAACCATTTGTACATTGCTCAAATATAGTATTTTGAGCAGTATATGTATATCAAAAAACAGTGCCTGTCCAATCATAATGCGAGAACAGTAGTCTTGCAAAAAACTTAAGAAAATAATAAAAAACGGTGCACATTGAGAGGGAGTGTGGGCATGATTCATGCTCAGAATGTCAAACTTAGGACGTCGGTTCTGCGGAACCGGGAGATGAGGCTGGGCAGGTATGTGAGCAAACCACTGCTTCTCAAACCCCTGACAGGATGCTACCAGTAGGAGAAACAGAGTAGGCCAGCTAAGTCTACTCTTGACACAAAAACAGGTCTGTCCCTGGTGGGACGAGCCAATAATTGTGAGTCAAACCATTGTCTACACATGTCTTGAAAGATGAACAAGGCAAGGCTCATACATATGTGGACTAAATGGATGAAGAGCCTGAAGAAGCTTGGGTCGAGACAGTATACTGGATGAGTACCGAGACATGGAGAGAGGGCAATGTGTGGAGGTATGGTATGGCTGGGCTAGCAACTGGAGAGTGGAGCTCGGTGGGGTGGGGAAAGGAACCATGGGTATGAAATTATGGAAGATATATGCAAATATAGCAGCTCAGCAGTAGTGTAGTGGGCAGAGCATTTGCTTAATGAGCAGGCATTCCTGGCTTGAATCCCACTGCAGCACAGTCTATTTTACATGGCAAAGCATGTTATAACCAATTTTGTTGTTGCAAAACCCACTAAATAACACATATTTATGAACTAAAATACTGAAGGAAATGCACATGTGAAGTGTCAGTGTCTTAATGAATAAGGCATTAATAAGCAGGGCTTAGTAATTATTAGTAAAAGGGCTGACCTTTTTTGCTGGTTGGGGGGATGTCAATACGTGTAAGACTAATGTTGCTTGAGCTCCCTCACCCCCATTAATGGTGCCTGTGTTCATATATGTCTTTATGTTCCTCTGGTAGGCTCAAACCCAGAATCCTGCACACCATACACAAAGTGATTTACTACTAAGCCATGAAAAACATACACAAATCTGATGTTTTCAGAAACATATCATCCAGCCCAGTCATGCAACAGTACAGAGATTCCCAAAGTAGGCCATTTGAAATGTACGGCGTGTGACTAGCCTAAAATGCATTGCTCCCTACACAGACAGTGGCACACACACAAAACATCCACAGCTGACATGTGTGGGTATAAAACCCCTAACAGAGGTCTATATCACACTACAACATGGAGCTGTTATAGGACACACCACAGGGATTATTCGGAAACCCTTCCCCAAATGTGTATTTCACAATGAATGACATCAGCAGGATTGGCAATGTAGGCCATTTGAAATGTACTGCGTGTGACTAGCCTAAAGTGCATTGCTCCATACACAGACAGTGACAAACACACAAAACATCCACAACCAACATGTGTGGGTATGGAACCCCTAATAGAGGTCTGTATCACACTACAGCATGGATCTGTTATAGGACGCACCATGGGGATTATTGGACAACCCCTTCCCCCAAAGGTTTATTTCACAATGAATGACATCAGCAGGATTGCCAAAGTAGGCCATTTGACATGTACTGCATGTGAGTAGCCTAAAATGCGTTGCTCCCTGCACATACATTGTAATACACACAAAACATCCACAACCACCATGGGTAGGGATGGAACCCTAAAACAGTTCTAAATCACACTACAGTAGTATGCAGTTATGGCATGCACTATGGAGATTACTGGGCTACAGCCTTCCCAGAGCTGCATTTATAGATAGGTGACATCAGCAGGCTTTCCAAAGTTGAGCATATGAATTGTAGGGAGTGTGAGTACCCTAAACAGCATTGCTCTCTACACAGACAAACAGACACACATACACTTGCCATGTCTGGGATTAGAACACCTACCTACTTTATTACACTACAGAAGTACACAGTTACAGGACACGCTATAAAAATTACTGGGCTACAGCCTTCCCAGAGGTGTATTTTTAGGTGGATGACATCAGCAGCCTTGGCAATGTTGAGTATATGACTTGTAGGCAGTGTGAGTACCCTAAAAAGCATTGTTCTCTATACAGAGAGACAGACACATACACAATTGCCATGTCTGGGATGAGAACACCTATCTAATTACTTTATCACACAACAGCAGTACACAGTTATAGGACACATTATAGAGATTACTGGACTACAACCTTCCCAGAGGTGTATTTCTAGGTGGGTGACATCAATAGCCTTGCCAAAGTTTAGTATATGAATTGTAGGGAGTGTGAGTACCCTAAAAGGCATTGCTCTCTACACAGTCAGAGACGCACACAAACACACACAGTTGCCAAGTCTGGGGTTAGAACTCCTACCTAACTAGTTTATCACACTATAGCAGTACACCATTAGGGCATGTGCAATGGATATTACTGGGCTACAGCTCTCCCAAAGGTGTATTTCACATTGGATGACCTCAGCAGACTTGTCATAGTAGGGCTATGGGGAGGGCAGTGTGTGTGCATGGGCCATAACCCATTCATCTAGGGGTTGGCACACCACATGCAGGCACACACAGGGTCATATTTCACAGGTACATTTATACAGCTGCTAGATGACTACTTCCTTGTACAGTCATGTTGCACAGCTGGCGTGTGCACCACATAGTCAGTAATGCTGACAGATAGTGTTGGCTAGTATCTACAGTGAGTGACATCTGCACCTCATGTGTTTGGGGGCCTTTGGCTGTGTGCTGAGTGGCTCAGGCCTGGATAGCTCCTTGTCACAGTCACCCTCTCCCACACATCTATGTATGTCTACCTTTGGCTTATTATAGAGTGTTGTCCTGACATATATTTCTGTATTCCTATCCACTGCGTGTGCAAAGCATGAGTGGTGAATACTGATGAGTGTCTGCACTAACAACTGCAACTGCCAGATATGTCTGGTCCACTGGTGTTTGCAGACATGGCCTTCATGTGCTTGTGTGAGCATACCCAGTATGACCTTTCAGTATGTTGTTGACTGACATTGCCTTCATTTCTCTGTGTGTGTGAACATGCCCAGTATGGCCACCTGTATGGAATGTTTTGATCGTGTCCAGGTAGTTTTTGCTGCAGTTCTGACCTTTGTGTTGTATACAACAGGTAGCATGCTGTTTCTGCAGGTATATATTGATTATTTGGCTTTGACTGTTACTACATTTCTGTATAGCGGGGGGGCACACCTGCCTGTTTTGACATTTCTACACAGGAGTGGGGGGGCACACCTGACTGTTATTACATTATTATGTAGGATGGGGGGGCACACCTGACTATTACTACATTTCTACACAGGATTGGGGGGCACACCTGACTGTTATTACATTGCTATGTAAGGTGGGGGGGGGCACACCTGACTATTTCTATATTTCTACAAAGGGTTGTGGGACACACATGACACTTGTACACATTTGCAAAGACTGTACTGGTATGTCAGGTACTCCATTTCATTTTGTATTGCTAACTATTATGCTGACTAGACTCATACCAGTATTGTCTGACTTTCTACCCTTCAGAACTAACATCCCACTGCCTGTCCTGCTGTGGTCTGTCTGTGTAGGCCTGGGGGGCAGGTTAACCATAGCCATCATTCAGGGGCCATGGCACAAGCTCTGTTTGGGTTTGTTTACACCTGTCCTGCTGGCTGAGACTATTGTTGGGTATGTGAACCATTCTGACTGGCATGTGTGGGCCATATGGACACACATGTCACTAAGCACATTTCCTGCAGTGGGATTTGTCACCCTGTGTAGTACTGGCTACTATGGTGACTCCAGTATGTGTTACAGATGTCATGGTGCCACTATGGGTGTCTACTGTCTGCTGCCATAATATTCAGCCACCCAATTCCCTTGCATGCTCACATCCATACCATAGCTACAGGTAATGACACATTCTACTCCATTTGGCAATTGGTAGGTTGATTGACTTACCTTGAGGGTGTGCCAGACTTGTGGATGGTGCTGGAGGGCTGCCTATGTCAGATGCACATAGTACACTCCCTATACATGGTTGAGCATAGGTAGTGTCATGTTTGGCATCCCTTTTACTGTATGTGCGAGTCAGAGAGAGGTGTCATTCCCTGGGTCCCTACTGTGTCAGTGCATGTGCTATGCATTGCCTCTTTGCTGCAGCCATGGCATACTGGGCATGTCTCCATCTGCCTACTGGGGCACACTCAGGTTGTTCCTCCTCTGGGTCACTCTGTACCTCTGCAGGCCTTGGCATTGGTGGGGCGCTGTGTGGCCCTGCCCCATGCTGTTCCTGCTGCTGCTGTTTCTGCAGGATCATATTGTGTAGCATAGCACATACCATAACAATTTGGTTACATGTAGCTGGTGAATACTGCAAGGCTCCACCAGATGTGTCCAGACACCAGAACCATGACGTGACCATCCCAAACACATGGTCTATTATATGTCTGGCCTGTGCGTGTGCTTCATTATGGCGTTGTTGTTCAGGTGTGTGTGCATTTCTGATAGTTGTCATCAGCCACAGCTTCAGTGTGTACCCAGCATCCCTCACTAAGTGACCATAGCTGAATGTCCCCATTGACAAATCTCTGGTACAGCTGCATCAGATGCCATATGTGGGAATCATCATAGCTTCCAGGGCAGCCAGCACACACATTCATTATAATGCCCTGGGCATCACATACGCCCTGATAGTTGATGGATGGGATGCCCCTGCGGTTGATGTAAGCCCTACCCTGCTCACCGGGTAGTGCTTTGATTCATATGTGCATGCAGTCTATAGCACCCACTACCCCAGGGTATTCTGCTATTTGGCGGAAGAGATGCATATTGTTGGTCAACACTTCACGGGTGTTGAGGAAATATACATGCTCACTGGCATGTGCTGACATGGCATCCAGGAACTGGTGGAATACTCTGGATGCTGATGCCTGTGAGATCCCCATGATATCCCCAGTTGTACTTTGGGAGGTACCTGTGGCTAGTATACCTAGCCCTACACATACCTTGGTATCCACTGGGATGGGCTCACCTCGGTCAGTTTGATGTGTCAGGTGTAGCCGGCACAGCTCAACAATTTGCTGTAGGAGGACTCTGTCCACCCTATAGCGCTCCACTATCTCCAGCTCATGTAGCCCCTGGTAGGTTACCCTGGGTCTGTACACTCTTCCCTGTCTCCACACTGTGGATTGTTCAGCAGCATTCACATTCTCACTACCCTCAGCCTCTTGCACATATTGTTCTATGTTGCCTGCTGCAGCCCTTTTCATTTTGTAGGTTTGTTTGTTAAAATTTCCCCACTTGTATACATCGGTGGTGTAGAGTGTGGGAAAAACCAGAGAGGAAGGTGTTTGCTTAGTTTATAGTAGTGTTCTGGGCTGGGCTAGTCTGCTGCCTGTTTAATTGGCTGAATCTGATACATTTCACCTGCAAGCTAAGCTAGTTCTCCTTGATTACCTTCCTACTGCTGTTTTCCCTTCCCATTGCCTCCCTGTTTATGCCCGTGTGCACGCTGCACAGAATGCTCAAATGTGCACGGTGCTACTATTTCCTAGTTAAACTTCTTTTTTCTTCATGTAAAACCCAATGCGCAGCACGCACACCCACTTAGGCTTTGTAAAGAGTGCTAGGCAGGTTTAGACACACCCCCTAGCTTAGCTGTGCTAAGCTAGGAGCAAACCCAAGCCACAGAGCTCCAATCCACTTACAGTATGCCTGACACCCCCCACCCCCCATTATGTCACCTACCTCCTAGGCTTGCACCAAGCTGTTCCTACTCTTACACTGTTTGGACCTGACTCACATGCTGGGGAGAACTTTGATTCACTATCCTTCCCCTTATTTGCATAGGATTGCCTGCTAATGCATAGTTACATATCTCACACTGATCCTCCCCCCTTAGCAACCACTACTCACTGGCCAAGTTGTTTTCTGCCTGCCATTGACTTGCATGGCAGAATACTGATTTTAGTTAGAATGCTTATTTTAGGTTTATTTTATTATTTTTCCCCGATCCCATTTGCGCGCCACTGTCCTACGCTTAAACAGCCAAGATCGGCTACAAAAAAAAAGTAGATTTTTTATTTTGTTCACTGTTTGCAATACCAATGGCCTTATACTTGGCCATTGGCATGCTTACTACATGATATGCAGCCTTTATTTGTAGCTGTCATAGCTCCGTTTTGGATTTTGCAGAAATATACTCGGTTACTAAACGAGTACCTTTCTGCAGAGTATACTAGTCTTGCACAGACTGTTGCTAGCTTCCTGGATTGTGAATTCACCTAATTTGCATGGATTTCACCTGCAAATGGGGTGATTTGCATACCAGGGCTTAGTCCTTGCAAGATTAGTGCAGGGGCGCTCATGCACGCCCCTGCAGGCTGTTCCTGGATCGCACGGCAGACATATTGCCTGCCTGAGCTCTTGCACCGATCTTGCACTCCATGCAAGCTTTTGAGAATCTGGGGGAAATACCACAGTACATTAGTTTAACAGACTGTGTATTATATTTTAAAACCAATCTAATTTCCCATGTGCTATACTTAACAAATGGCAATGCTTCTGGGATGCATGTTAGCTTAGTCATACTATCTTAAAATATCAGTCCTATGAAACATTTACTATATTCTCATAACTTTCTCACAATTTCAGATTAATTGATTTATCCATTGTATATGATAAGCCTGCTTCTACTATAGCAACATGTACTCAACTACAGCATGTGTCATGTTGTCATTACACAACTTTTAGCTGGACTGGTCTCATCCTAGAAGCAACAAAAGGTATGTACCACTGTAAATAATTTACTGCAAATGTAATTTCTTATAACTATTGTAAATATTGAATGATGTAGTTTTTGGGACTGTCAGCAATCAACCACTTTAAGCAGCATATGCATCAGCAATAACTGATGCTTCCACATAATGTACAGAGATACAAGATAATAGCTCTTAATCCAGGTTATAATCAATCTGGTGTGTTTATTGTCTTGTATAGATAATATGCTATTGCACAATGATAACATGTTTTATTGCACAGAGATTAAATTGTACAATATTTTACCTTAATTAATGTGGTCTTTGCATGTATACTATAAATAAAATGTACATAAGTCTGTCATGCTGTATGGTCTAATTGACTTAGGTGATAGATGAAAAGGGTCCTTGGACTCACGTACTCATTTGGTTAAAAAAACAAAAATACATAAATAAATAAAATGAATTTTCCCTGGATTCCTCTTTTTTATTAACTCTTCCTCTCAACTTGCCCATTTTTTTTTCTTAATTATGTATAATTATGTTATGAATTGCATATGGTCCCCTTACACATTAAAGTCCCTTAGTTTAAGCATTCTACCTTTAAAATGCAATTTGGACCTAAACTTCTTTACTTTTATTTTAGTATTTTTGATACATAGATCACATATAAACTTCTACATGTTCTGCTATATAGTAGGAAAAATCTTCCTTGACTTTTGGCTTTTTATATCATTATATATTAATTGATTTCCATGTGATTTGATTTAATAATCTTAATTACAAAACTTCATGATTTATTAAGGCAGTTCAAAGTCACTTGAAATGTATTTATATTTTATTTATTTATTTATTTCAGTTTGGTGACCGGGGAGGTCCATTGGGCTCGAGAGCCCGTTTTCAGTGGAGGCCCAGGGAGAAAAGCTCCACAGTACAATGTTAAATCACATAATGAAAATACTAGTAAAATACAAAGAACAATTATTACAATCAAAATAGGTGGAAATTCTACAAAAACAGTTGGTATAAAGTATGAATTAATTTAAAATTAAGCAACTAAGATGTTAAGAAGAATTGTCCAGGAGGACGACAGGCATAGAACATAAGGATTAGAAGAGGGGATGTTAGTTACATTAACAAATGTATGACTAAGGCAAATTAGAGAGGTAAAAAGTTTAGCCAGGAGAGAAGGAGGAGGGGAGCTTGGGAGGTATAGAATGAAGAGTACAGTTACATTTTCTTTGAGTGTGCAGATGGCAGTGGAGTTGTGTTTTGAAGGAGTGTAGGTTGTCACAGGTCCTCACAATAGAGGGCAGGGCGTTCCATTTTTTAGCTAGGGTAAAGGAGACTAGAAGCTGACCAGCTGGGCGCTTTGGTTTGTGGATGGATATAAGGTTTTGGTGAGAAGATCTGAGGGGTCTTGGGGGGGGGTATAAGGTTGAAGAATATTTGATAGTGCGGGCCAGCTGCTAGGCTGAAATATTTGTTTGTGGGCTAAGACAATTTGGAGGTAGTCTAGTTGATTAGGGAGTTCAAGCCATCTTCCCATCTTCCTTACTTCCCCTGATTACACCAGCATTTCTCTGTTTCATTACTCCTAACTCATTTATTCTTATTATTATGATATCTGCATGAATACTATTATGATATTTGCATGACTTTATGATGTGCTCATTTAAGTGTTTGAATCCTAGGACAAAATGACTTCTAAATATTTACTTGCACTATTCCTTTTTTAGTTTGTATCATCTGTTAGTTTCAATCACTACTTTGTATTAGTTTGTAACTTTTGTGTACTATTTGTTATTGTTTGCTTGAATTGTTTTTTAAATTGTATAATTATCTTTCATATTTTTTACATTTGTATAATTATCATTCATAACCTACTGTAATCTTGATTGTTTGGAGCTTTTCTCCCCAGGACTCCATTGAAAACGGGTTCATTCTGGCCCAGTGGACTATCCTGGTAAACCAACTGCAATAAATAAATAAATAAATACGCCAATTTAAAGTTTGAAGGGAGGTGCAGTGATGGGAGAGGGAAGTTGCCTTGGTGGTGAATTTGGAGATTTTATTGTTGCATACTTCCAGTTTGGTGGTTAGGGAGGAAGATAGATTTGTAAACAGAGGAGCACCATATAGAAGAGATGGAAGGAGATAGGTAGTGGCCAAGGTATGTCTAGTAGAGGGGGAGAGGAATTGTTTGTTTATGTATAGGAGGCCGAGTTTTATGTGGGTTTTCTTGATGTTAAGTTGGATGTGGGTATTGAATTTTAAGTGTTCATCAATGGTGACCCCTAGTAGTTTGGCAGAGGGAATGATGTCAATGATGGAGTTGTTAAGGCTAATAATTTGAAATGAGTTTTTTTCAGTGGGGGTGGATTTAGAATGAGTGAATAGAAGAATCTTAGTTTTGTTAGCATTTAGTGAGAGGTGGTTTTGGTGCATCCATTTCTCAGTGGTTGAGAAGGCAGTTTGAGTTAGAGTCTTGAGTTCTGTAAGGTTAGAGGCATAGTAGATCAAAGTTGAGTCGTCTGCGTATTGGACAATTTTGGTATTGGGAATAGTTCTGTGGAAATCGTTAACGAAGATGTTGAATAGCAGAGGGCCAAATATGGATCCTTGGGGAACTCCTGTGGGGGTGGGAAGGAAGCTGGAGAAGGATTGGCCCCATTTCATGGCTTGGGACCTGTCTGAGACGTAGCTGGAAAACCAGGTTAGAGTTTTTGGGGAGATGTTGAGGTTAGATAGATGGTTTAGTAGATGGGAGTGGGAGATGGTATCGAAAGCTTTAAATAAGTCTAATAGAACTGATGATACTAAGTTACCAGAGTCTTGAGCTGAATTGACAGAGTGTAGGAAGGAGATAAGGGCTGTGTTGGTATTATGTCCAGGGTGGAAACCATGCTGGGTAGGAGAGAGCAGTTGGTGATTGGTTAGGAATAGCATGAGCTGCAGGTGAATGCATTTTTCAAGAATTTTTGAGATGGGTGAGAGGATGGCTATGGGGCAGAAGTTGGAGAAGTTATAGTTTTTGCCACCTTTATTTACTTCTTTGTACAATCTATTCTTTCTAACTGCAATACTACATATATGTGGAAAAACAATATTTTTCCTGACATCCCTAGGTTTGAACTGATATTTGTACTTCAACTTCCACTTAATCAAGTCTTACTGTAGCTATTTCATGCCCCCTCTTACATCTGCATCAATACATTTAAGTATGCATATTTCCTCAAATGTAACCAATGCTTACTTTCTAGAGGACCTGCAACTAAACTTACATGCTAGTCTTAATCTTTTTGTATTCTAAACGTATTTCTTTATGTATGTATGTATGTATTTATTCAATTTGATTTGGACCAAACTAATTTTCTCTCATTTTTCTACTCTGCTGTCTGCTGACCATACAAACTGAACTGACTTCTGCATCTATGCTTAGATTTATGTTACTTTAAAACATATATTCTTTATATTTTTATACAGTCAGTTCTGATCTTGTATAATGCATATTTCACCCAATCTAAGATATTGGGCCAGATTTATGAAGGGGGAGAGGAATTGTTTGTTTCTGTATAGGAGGCTGAGTTTTATGTGGGTTTTCTTGATGTTAAGTTGGATGTGGGTATTGAATTTTAAGTGTTCATCAATGGTGACCCCTAGTAGTTTAGCAGAGGGAACGATGTCAATGATGGAGTTGTTAAGGCTAGTAATTTGAAAGGAGTTTTTTTCAGTGAGGGTGGATTTAGAATGACATCCCTAGGTTTGAACTGATATTTGCAAAGATGTCTGCCGAGCGATCCAGGAACAGCTGGCAGGGGCGTGCATGAAAGCTCCTAAAATGACTTTTGCACGGACAGTGTTAGGGTATGCAAATTACCTCATTTGCTGCTGAAAGCTATGCAAATGAGGTAAATTTGTGATCCAGGAAACACTAATCTGTCCGAGTAAGAGTAGTGTTATTTGCAGAAATGTACTCAGTTGGTTGGTTGGTTGGTAATAGCAAAACGGAGCAATGACAACTCCAAATAAAGGATGCATCCAGTTGAAAAAGCATGCCAATGGCCAAATATAAGGCCATTGGCATTTATATGTGTTGCAAAAAATTTAAAAAATAATTTTTTTTTCCCCGATGTTTAAGCATAGCTCAGCATCGCGCAAACTTGCGGCGCTCTAAAAAAACAAACAAAAAAAATAAAATAAAAGCCAAAAATAGGCATTTTATTACAAATATATATCTGCCATGCAAGTAAATGGCAGGCTGAAAACAAAATGTCTACTGAGTAATGGTTGCTAAAGGGAGAGCTCTGTGTGAGAGATTTAACCAAGCATTAGTAGACAATCCTATGCAAATGAGTATAAGGATAGTGAATCCTAATTTTCCCTGCTATGTGAACCATGTTCTTAGAGTGTAAAAGTAGGATTAGGGGAGTAACAGAGTAGTAGATAGGTGTCATCATGAGGGGGGTATGTATTAAAGACTGTAAGCCCATTGGAGCAGAGTGGCATGTGTCTGCTGTGAGTTACTGACAATTGGAAGAGGCGTGTCCCTAGTTGTCTGAACTGAAAGCCAGAAACCAAAGGTGTATGCTGTGGCTACCACAAAAGTTTCTTGCAAAGATGCTTACACTGTGTGCATGCGTGTGCATGCCTGTAAACCCGTGTAAACCTGTGTGCACCCATGTAAGCCTGTGTAAGGCTGTGTGTGCACGTGTGTGCTTTTGTGTGCGTGTTTGCGCTTGTTTGCATGGCGCTGCCCCCTGTGGAAACAGAAAGGGAAAAGGAAGGAAAAGTAGTAGTAGGAAGTTAACCAAGGAGAACTAGCAGAGCTGCCAGGTGAAATCAATAAGAATCAGCCAATTACACAGGCAGTACACTAGACCAGCCCAGCCCAGCACTTAAAACTCTGCAAACAACATCCCCCCATGTTCTACTCAGAAACACTGCAACACTGCAGTATACAAAGAGAAGTGAAAACTTAAAATGCTTAACTGAGACAAAAAAATGTTAGGGGCTGCCATTGCTATTATAAGGCAACATGTGCAAGATGCTAAGGGTGGTGCCATTGCAAATGTTGCTGAGCAACCCACAGTGACGAGACAGAGAAGAGTGTACAGACCCAGGGTAACCTACCAGGGGCTACATGAGCTGGAAATAGTGGAGCACTATAGAGTGGACAGAGAGCTCCTGCAGCAAATTGTTGAGCTGTGCAGGCCACACCTCACACATAGAACCAACAGAGGGGAACCCATCCCAGTGGAAACCAAAGTATGTGTTGGCCTAAGAATACTAGCAACAGGTACCTTCCAGAGACCAACTGGTGATATGATGGGGATTTCACAGGCATCAGCATCCAGGGTACTGCACCAGTTCCTGAATGCCATGTTATCACATGTCGGTGATCATGTATATTTCCCCAATTCCCATGAGGTATTGGCCAGCAATATGTGTCTCTTCCAGCAAATAGCGGAATACCCTGAGGTAGTGGGTGCAATTGACTGCACGCACATACACATCAAAGCACCAGCCGATGAGCAGGGTAGGGCCTACATCAACCGCAAGGGCTTCCACTCCATCAATTGCCAGGTCATGTGCGATGCCCAGGGCATAATACTGAATGTGTGTGCTGGCTGCCCTGAAAGCTACCACGACTCCCATATCTGGCATCTGACGCAGCTGTACCAGACATTTGCCAATAGGGACATCCCTGACGGTCAACTAGTGGGGGATGCTGGATACACACTGGAGCCGTGGCTGATGACACCCATCAGAAATGCACACACACCTGAACAAGAGCTCCATAATGAGGCACACGCACAAACACGAAATGTAATCGAGCGTGTGTTTGGCATGCAAAAGTCACGGTTCCGGTGCCTGGACACATCTGGTGGAGCCTTGCAGTACTCACCAACTACATGTACACAAATTGTCATGGTATGTACCATGCTACACAATATGATCCTGTGAAAAGAGCTGCAGCAGGAACAGCATGGGGCAGGGCCAAACAGCCCCCCACCATTGCCAAGGCCTGCACAGGCATAGCGTGACTCGGAGGAGGAACAACCTGATCCTGCCCCAATAGGCAGAAGGAGGTGTGCCCAGTATGCCTTGGCCTTGGCAAAGAGGCAATGCATAGCACATACACTGGTTCAGTAGGAACCCTGGAAATGATAACTCTCTCTGACTCGCACATAAAATAAAAGGGATGCCAAACTTGACACTACCTGTTTTCAAACATGTATAGGGAGTGTAGTATGTGCATCCAACATAGGCAGCCCTGCAGTACCACCGGCAGCATGATTGCCATGTTTTAAGAAATATAAAGCAGTGCTAAGCAGTATTTACCAATATTTAAAATATGTAAACAAAATTGCCTGTGCCAACTAGCGCAATGTTGGGCAAAGTTGAGCAATGTTGGGCAAGGTCGGGCCAAGTCTTGCAAAGTTGAGCAAAGACAGATAAACATGCTCATATTAGCTTTACTGTCCCTTAAGCAGTCTGGTCTGCCTAGCATGAAAATAAAAAGTAGTGACAGGGCTTGAACCCACGATACAGTGCACTATAGTCACAGTACTGAACCACAAAGCCATGATAGCATTTCAGTATCACAGACACAGCAGGACAATTGTACAGTAATGCAAACACAAATAAATGCTGTAACATACCCCTAAAGATGCATTTGGGTAACCTCCTCCACAAGCCTATGCAGACAGAGAACATCAGACCAGGCGGTGTGATGTGGGCTGTGTAGGCTATGAAGTTGCAATCTAATATATGTGGCATTGGACGCTAAGAAGTGTAGTACAGTAGTATGCCTCAAGCCAGTACGATAGGCAACAGTACAGACTGAAATGGTGTACCGTACATAGCAGTGCAGGCATAGCAAATGTGTATAAGTGTCAGGTGAACCCCTCATCATACGTACACCCACAGTAACAATCAAGTGTGGCCCTGGGTAGAAATGTACAAAGAATAGCTTCCCCCCCTGTATCTAGAAATGTTGATAAATCTATGCAAAGTGTCTCATGGAAGCCCTGCAGGTACAGCATGATCCCTGTTGATCTATGACACAAAGGTGAGGCCTGCTGTAAAAATACAACTTGATTTTCCATACACATATAGTATAAATGTCTATACTGGGCATGCTCACACACTCCAACAAATGTAATGGATTTCATTCAGCATCACACAAAAAGGTCATACTGGGCATGCTCACACACAAAAAAACGAAGCAAATGTCAGGCAACAACATACTGAAAGGTCATACTGGTCATGCTCACACACTTATGCCAAATACGGAGTTGATAATAAGGGATCTATGGACAAATGTGGATAGACATCTCTACTACCAGAAACACATTCACAAAGTTGTTAGAAAATCATACTATGTGTTCACACAAACTGCCAAGGTCTGTGCATGTAGGTCAAAGGAGGTTCCCAGTACTCATCAGTCATCAGACCTGTCAGAGAGTACCACAAGACACTTGCGATGAATCTTACTAGGCACGTTCAGCAGACAGAAAGACCACTGAAGTACCCTAACAAGAGGATTACTGGCCTCAAACAGTAGCCCCATGCACCAAGACTGAGTGTAACCCAATCTGTTCCCTGTTGCATACTGTTTACTCAGGAGATCTCTGCCCAACAGACAGGTCCATGTCATGGCTACACTCAGATCTGTTCTGAGTTACAGCTCAAGGGCACTAAATATACAGACCCAACTGATACTGGCAACATCCTTGTAGATAGGATCAGTGTTAACTGTACCCCCTCCCCCTCACACCCATGAAAGAGCACATCTCTATAATGGAAGACTGCAAAGTTGCTGTCATCATGGCTGCACAGGTAAAAAACACTCTCCAAAGTCAGTATCACAGCAGCCATGGGACCAGATAACTTCAAAGGCTGTGTTCCACACAAACCACAGAATGAACAGGCACCACACTGACATACCATGTGCAGTCATAGCCTCACCTCATGCTTTGTACCTGTTGAATGGTGCCCAGTGATGGTCATCCCACTACACAAGGGTGGAGACACCATGGACCCCAGGAACAATCGCCCCATTAGCCTGACGAGCACACTCTTCAAGGCCATGGAATTTATCATCATATAACATATAACAATTACATTTGTAATCCCCAAACCCTGGACCACAACCATGTAGGGATTGTAAAATGCAGATCACGTCACCTAAACCTGATAGACGACACTGAAGCAGTCAAAAGAACTGTCGACAAGGTTAAGGTGATTCACACAGCCTATGTTGATCCTGCCAGGGCTTACAACACCACTGCACACTCCGGAAATATAGATAAACCAACTAAACTAGGTATAAATTGTTATGTCACAAAATGTGCTGCCAACAGGCCTACCGACAGAAAACACACTGTGAAAGTAGCAGACTCCAAGTATGACTTTAGACCAGTGATGAGTGCAGTACCACATGGTCCAGTCCTGTGTCTTGTCCTGTTTAGTACCTACTTCCCTGAAGTAAACTTCACCATGGAAGGTCTGTGGCTAAGGAAGTTACCAGAGGACTGCAAACTAGGAGCCATAATTGTTAACACTAAAGATGTGGACATCCTACAAAAGGGCCTCACTGAGACAGATGGCTGTTGTCAAAACCATGGGCTCTAGCTCAATGCCAAAAGGTGCATTGTCATCCCCTTTGTTAAAGGATCTATAGTCAAGAACGACAACATAGGCGGTAGTATACTTAACACTGAAAGTGTGACAAGATACCTTGGTTCACAGGTGGACACTGGACACAACGATGATAATCACTTCCCCACAGTAGTCAGGAAACCCTGCTATGTGGCACACCCCATCACAAAATGTGTCTCATGCAGAATAGAAGAGGACATTGTTCCCCACTACTCATCACTCACTAGAACTATAAAAGAGTACAACACCACTTTTGCTATGTACCTCACAAGCCAACTACAACAACTGGAAAGTCTGCAGCAATACCTCACAAAGAGCATTAGCAGCCTGAAATACATGCCATACACAGACTATCACAAAATGCTCCATCAGTACTCCCTTGCATATCGCCTACTCAGACGTGTTCACTGCCTAACATACAAAGCTATGTCAAATACAGAGCTGTTGGACATGCTCCATGTAAAACACTCACAATCCCCCTGATTTTTGGACCCAAAACCATGAGTGAAATACAAAAGGAAGGGGTGTACACATTTACCCTATGGATACCCCCACCTCCAGGTTAGTGGCACAGCATGAGGCCTTGGAGAACATGCAAGTGCAACTAAGATTGTGCAAAGCTGCTCATCAGATTGTAGCCTTCTACAGATCACATACCTTGTCACAGGAACCTCACACAGTATTCCTGAGAACAGTGAATATATCAAGGTCCTATCAAACAACATTATATGAGGTGATTACAACTACCCAAACATTGAGTGGGAGAATCACTTGTGTACAATGTCCATTGCCCAATGTTTCCTAGAGTTTGAAAGCTCTAACACCCTGGAACAGCTGGTCACCATGGCCACTAGAGGTGACACCATACTGGACATGATCATCACCAACATGGGGTACCAGTGTTCCACAACAGAGATAAAACCCTTGCTGGTAATATCAGATCATAAAGTAATCAAACTGGACATCCACATCATGCACCCCCACCCAGCCAATGAAACCACTGTAAAGACATTTTCAAAAACAAACTGCACACATTCCAAGACAAAACTGGAAGGTTCCAAAGACCTCTTACTATAGGAGAATGGCATACAATCTGCCAAATCAGTTACAAGTGCATCCTATGAGCATCTACAGGGATGCATGGATCGAGACATCACAAATAAAACCAAGATGCACTCCTCCAAAAATAAGAAAACAATCTGGTGGTCGTTGGCCATAAATAAGCTAGACAATAGAAGGAGGAAACTAACACTCGATAGAGCCAACTTAACTAAAGGAAAGGCATCACTGATCATTATTAGGAAATAGCAATGATCGCTCATGGAATAATTCAAGGACACTGTCAAAAGACAATTGCCAAGGACTGTAAGAATAAAAACCACAACGCCTGCTGTAGGTTTACCAGACATGTAGGTGTCAACTTCCAAATATGCTATCAGCTACTGACAAATGGCAAGGAATACACTGAACCAACTTTCATTGGCCACATCCTGGGGGACAAGTTCATTGTAAACCTCCCCCCATCACCCCCAAAATGGCCTGTGTCCATCACAGAAGGATGCAGATCCCCAGCCATCATGGACATGCAGGTAAGGACAGCCCTCTCCAAAGCCTAGAACACAGCATCAATGTGAATGGATGGTGTCCCAGGCTGTGTCTTACACTAGGCCCAAAAGGAACTACACCCTCACCTACATTCACTGCCCAGACTCAATCATACCACAGGGTATGTACACAAAGAATGGCATACACTAACAGTCATCCAGCTCCACAAAGGAGGTGCCACAACAGAACCTGGAAACCATTGCCCTATATGCCTACTCAGCCTGGTCTACAAAGCTATTGATCAAATTGTCATGGAACCCATAAACAGAGACAATGGGGACCTCCAGACACTGGACTCTACACAAGCTCACCTTGTTAAAGGCAGATCCTGCCTCCTAAACATAGTTGACTTACTTCAAACAGTCACCAAGGACATAGATGGAGGTGAAAGTAGTCCACACAGCCCACCTGGACCTCACTAAGGACTTTACCCACGATTCCCCACTCTGTCATCATGGACACACTTACCAGCCTGAACATCAACAGGTATGTCACAGAATGTGTGGCCTAGGTTCTCTCAGATCAAACACACTTGTTCAGAGTTGCGGGTGCCATGTATGCCTGTAAGACAGTCATAAATGGCATCCCACAAGTCTTGCTCCTGGGACCCCACCTGTTCAGTGGACACTGCTCAGAGGTACAGGCAAGCACGGGAGGAGTATGGCTGAACAGGTTTGCAGATGACTGCTAACTGTGGTCCATAATCGACTCTATGGCTGACACACACATCCTCCAGAAGGGGCTTACAGACACAATACCTGGTGTCAAAACAATGCCCCAACAAGAATGACAAAGAATGCATAGTCATCCCGTTTTGCTAAAACAAAGTGCAAACAAATTACAACATAGGTGGTACACCAGTATGTATGGAGAAAGTCATGAAGGCCCTGAGGACACAGTTAGATAGTGAAATCTCATTTGATGATCACATGGCCAAAGTGTTCAGACATTCCTTCTATGTAGCCCACCCATTGTCACCTAATGTAACCCACTTTGTCTAGTCTGATGATGTCACCATTCTACATATATACCTGTGGAAAGGAAAGCTCACAATAATGTGTATAGCGCATCATGTAAATGTGTACTCCTGTAGTTACATGAAGCAGTTAGGTAGGGGTTTGATTTCTGCATTTGACAGGTGTGTGTGTTTGTGTGTGATCTCCTTGGAGAGGAGCAACCTTTTGGGAGAGTAGTCAAACATGACTATGCTTTGGTTGGCTTATAGCTTTACAGCATGGGTTTGACAACAGGAATCTGTCTGTGTGATACCCTTGTGGAGGATGTGTGTGTTATCTGGAGAATGCATTACAGGTCACAGTATGCATCACCACACATGGACAGACATATCCCTACTGTGATTGCTTGTACCTAAGAGAGCTATATGCCAAACAGGAGTAGTCTCATTAATGTGTGCAGGTGAATACCACTGGCTACTGGCTTAGTATAGTACTTGAAGTGTCCAAATGTTACTGTCTGTCCTACATCTGTGTGTCAGTTGTCAAGACATCATCTAACGATTGGTTATGGTCAAGCTGTTGAAGTTGTGCATACTACCAGAATGCAAATCAATGACAGATATTAACAGTATCGCCAACAGCACAGTGTCTAACCATGTCATACACACATGTGTAGTCAAGTTCCGAAATGTGTGTAGTACAATGCATACTGGCCACCAATCCAACTATGGAGCATTACTGTGTAATACAGGGCATGACACCATACCCATGTGTCCACTATGCACTTACATGCAGACAGTGCACCTCCACCATGTTCACAAATGTACACCTGCAAATCTGTGCCACACACATCCCACACATACTGTCCACTCTCTAACACATGCTGCCAATCCTACACACATCAGCCAAGTGGCACGTGGGCAGACTATACACTATTAGAACTAACACTGCCTGCTCAGCCACACCTTCAAGCATATCATCACACTCTACTGCTGACAACATGCTAACATTGCTATACTGCATCAGCACCATGGTAGCCTGTTCCTGCATCGATGTCACAGATGACAGGAGGTGGCACAGGATTCATCATATGCACAGGGTGTGTAGTTGTTTTGCCAGAGGCCTACAGTGAGCCATACAATCGACATGTGTGTGTGTGTGTGTGTGTGTGTGTGTGTGTGTGTGTGTGTGTGTGTGTGTGTGTGAGGGCCAAGAGTACTGCTATGGGCCAATGCTGATGTAATGTGTGTGTGTATGTGGTCGCCCTAGGTGTGTTGTTTATGTGTGTGTGTGTCTGCATGCACACAGTTCCACCATGTGGCTGCCATATACGGGTATTTGTGGGACAGCCACAGACTGTACCTGCCAGGCTTTACAGATCACCATCTCTGGCTATGGATACGGTACCTGTGCCTGACAGGGGTGCTACTGACACTATCAGGTACTAAGCCTGACTGGGTACTATCCCCAGAGGTAGATGGATGTACACAGGATGCAGGTTCCTGCTGGGACTGTCCAGAGCCACATGAACATGGTCTTCTAGGATGGTCTATGGACAGCCCAGCCCCAACATTGCTGGGGCTGGTACTGGCACTACAGGAGTGGCTGTGACTTGAGGGACGTCCCCAGCGACTGCCAGCTGCTGATGTTGCTGGCAAATGTCCACGTCGACGTTTCACCCATCCCGCACTGTCCTGACACATGGACATGACATTGCAGAGGACATCTTATGTCTCACCCCAACGTCTATCTATGACCTCAGTGTAATTACTGATGGCACCTGCTAGGTCATGGATACTGTCATTTAACACTGAGTTATGTGCCCTCTGTGCCCTTGGTCCCTGTCTGGTGTACCGTTCCATATGTGCCTGTGCCTCCATGACAGCCTGGAACATGCGCGAGGTTGTAAGACCTGTGGCACATCTGCCAGTGGCATGATGGCCAACAGTGCTCTGAAGAGAACCCCTGGACATCTGCCTATGTGGTACCCTTCCAGACATTTGGGTATGGCTGCTGTGTTGGGATGCATGTGCCATAGATACCACACTGTCCTGGCCAATGCTGGCTGTACACTGTCCCTCAGCTAAGGGCATTGGTGATTGATTTATTGGCAGTATGACTGTGTGCATGAATGGGGTGGACACTTGTGTACTGTCAATTGTTGGCTCAACGACAGACCCTGGCAAACATGCCTGTGCCTCAACACACCTATCATCATCATCACTATCATGCTCAGTGACATCTGTTTCCCTGCTGCAGTGAACCAGCCCAAAATCAGCACCTGTGAGAGGGAGACAGGAAACATACTTTATGACCTGTACATGATGTCTGCACACATGCACACATGCACACATGCACACATGCACACATGAACACATGCACACATGCACACATGAACACATGGACACATGAACACATCCACACATGAACACATGAACACATGAGCACATGCACACATGAAAACATGAACACATGGACACATGCCCACATGCACACATGCACACATACACACATGCACAAATGTACACATGAACACATGCACACATGAACACATGCACACATGCACACATGAACATATGCACACATGCACACATGAACACATATACACTCCTCACTACAACAGACACACACACCACCAGCAATCCAGAACATACTCAATAGTATGTGATGGTGGAGTACAGTATCACAAGCCAAACATTTATATCAAATGTGACAGCATGCAGGACATGTGTTGCTCAACAGCATGCAGTGTGAGTGTAGACAGCCCTTGCTAATAACAGTATACATGGCTTTGATGCATGTGTGTTTTGTTCAGTGACTGACCTCACCCTGGAATGCAATGTGTACATGGACACAACATTGCTGTGCAAGTATTAACATCTCTGCAATGTCCTGTGCACCATCACTCACAGGCATACATACCATGGCTGGATGTGTATCAGTGTGTCACATAGATATCCATTTCTGATTAGAGCATCTGTGTCTTTAGCAGACAATTGTGGACACTGGTTTAGCACATGCATGCTATGTATACACAAACAGGATGAGGGGTGCATGTATACCTGATGGAATACCATTGCTCAACATAGACATTGCACAGTGGCAATGGTGAGTGTAGGACATATTGTGGACATGCTAGTGCCAAGCATGACATGGCATGCTACCACACAACTGCAACATTAAACCTCACACATACACAATGTGTGTCATGTGACTTATACACTCAATAGTATTACAAGACATGTGTGTCACTTTGTACAAATGGTGATTGCTATGCAGATTGTGTATCGGTGCATATGTTTGCACACACACAACATTGAGGTTCATAGCAATTAATGGTATGTGTAGTACTGTGGCCAATGCAACTGGATGTGGTGTAGTACCATGTGACATCATCATGCAGCATCATCTGGTCACTCAAGGTTACTAATGTGTGCCAGACCGGCACATAGCATGCTGTACCCGAACTGCAGTACCATGGCTACATTCACCATTTCATGGACAGTTGTTACATAGGTTCATAAGGTGCACAGTAGGGGGCATTACCTAAGATGAATGTGTTATGTGTTGAAGAGTGTCGCACAGCCACATGAGAGGACTCTACCCCTCAGGTATGTTATGTGTGCTGTGTGGATGACATTTGGGATACTGAAGTGTGACCTTACAGCGTGTGTATGCATACACCATGTGTAGCATGTTAACATGTACTGTGTATGACACAGTTGTGTGTGTTGTGTGCATGTGTATCGACTGTGCCTATCCAAAGTCCACTACAGTGTTGCCACAATTGTGTGGGATGCTCTGTGTATTGCATGTGTTTGAGTCAGCTACTCACATTACTGAGATGTGCATAGTCCCACAGCAAACATGCACAGCATGCATTATGCACTGGTGTGTGACATTTACATGGCCTACACCTCACCTATGACATGCACATTTATTTAGAAATAATAAATGTAGAACACACTCACCAGCATGGGTCTGCTGCCTTGCTGTCACACCAGAGGGATCTACAAGGGTATGAGACAGTTTGTCAGTGGCAACAATTGTGGCACTGCCACTGTGTGTTTGCAATCTTACAGTAGTACGACTGTTGACAGTCACAGGCTTGCATATTATATTCCAAAATATTATTATTGCACAACACTAGGCACCACATCTTGTAACTACACACTACACATCTCACATAAGCATGACCTACCAATAGAGGTAACAGTAGTGTACAGCTATGCCATGTTATCTGCATGCTCAATGTCAACTTGCTGGGTGGCTCTGCTCTCCATGATGACATATGTCAGTTGTTGTTGTTGCTGTTGTTGGCCAGGAGCCACCTGGCTCAGGAGCAGCTCCTCCACTCTGGTGAGTGGGGGATGGATGGCTACCCCACCACCTGTGGCAAGCTGTTGTCTATGGATATCAGACGCATGCTGCCAGACATGTCTAATTAAATCACTGCAGTGATGGTGTACCTGCTCATATCTCCGGTTATGCATGCCTATGTCATTTACCCTACGGACAAGATCTTGCCACAGTGCCATCCGCTCATGCTGGTCCTGGCTGCTTCTTGAGAACAGCATAGTGTAGTGCTGAACCATGGTGTCCGTTATCACTTCATCCTCTGCTGTGTTGTATGAGGGATTTTGATGGTGGGCCATTACCCTGGTAGACAAAGAAACAATATGTGTGAGCAAGTCAAGTGGCACACTTAATATTCTAAAGTACGGATATCATTTAAATGCCATATATAGCAACCTATTGGCTGTCAAAGGATACACACTTTCAATACCACATATCAGTGCTCAACCCTCAACTGCCTGACAGTGCCTGGCACACTCCATATATCAAACCATGTTCTGCACAGCAACAAAGATAAACCAGTATGTAAGACTATACAACAGTATATGGCACACTGTATGCGACACAATGCACCACCTAGCCACAGGGTGTATATATCATGCTAATGCATAACGTAACATGTAATCCATTGCAATGATTGTAGGGTCCAGTCACAGTATTGCCAGCATACCACACTAGTCATTGATGGCAAACCCCTTCCTAACATATGTGCTTATTCATCAATATGGGTGGCATACTGCTGTACTACACTATACATGTTGCTAGATACGCACCTATATCCTGTAACACACATATGACCAAGGCCATGGTACAGGCATACACACACAAACATCAGACATACATACCAGACACACAGGTATGACAACACACATGACCTTTACCTGTGTACCATACAGTACTGTGTGTCAATATTTACAAGACCTTATGCCTAAGGTATGTCATCTGGAGGACTACGGGGAACAAACAAAACAGTGGTTCCAGGACATGTGTACATACATCTTACTGTGCTGTTTAGGCATAAAGCTTCAGGTAGTACTACAGTTCATTCAGGGGTTGGCTTCACCAGCAGTAACACTCAATAAGCATACATGTACTGCTGTAGCCTACAATGGGACACCCCAGTTGACACCAACACACTACGTCAGACTATCTGGCATACTGCTTTTTGTGCCTAGCAATAGTATACACATCTTTTGCTGGGATCACAGCTAGGGCACTACATACCATGACAGAAACAGTTCCCCACTTAGCTATCACACATATACAGAACTCGGACACATTCACCAGCACATTCACCGTCACACTCAGTCAACCTCACAAAGCAATTATTGCAACAGGTACATGTGGGTGTGTACCGGTTCGTAGGTAGGTTATAGGCTATTGGCCCTAGGACCTATAGATGTCTAGCCATATGCTACCCTGGCCTTTGACACACGGGTGATTTCATTTCAAGTGGCCCTGTCAAGCAGAGCCACAGAGGTGATTCCCGAGGTGTATTTCCTATCTAACACACAATCATCAGGTTTATATATGACGACTGCTAATTAGGAGCTTCGTTTTCTATTGATAGGTGGTTTGTGCCAGGGTATGGGATGTCTCTGAGATAGGGATCTATCCTTCCAGCATGTGCTGTTTATTGTGGTGACAAGCTTTATGTCCCTAGAGCATGTAGCTCGTAGGGATTGTTATCTGATTACGTGGAGCATGTCCAACAGCTCTGGGTTTCACATAGCTTTGCATGTTAGGCAGAGGTCACCTCTGGATAGATGGTATGCAACATAGTCTAGCTGTAGTTTTGTGGGACAGTCTACATAGGGCATCTGTTTGAGGCCGATATTACCCTTTGTGAGGTATGTCTGTGTCCTTTCCAGTTACTGTAGATGTCTTGTGAGGTACATACCACATGGGGCATTGTACTCTATAATGGGTTTTCTGTGTGTGGAGTAGAGGGGAACACTGACCTATACTTCCCTGGATGACACACATTTTGTGATTATGTGTGCCACGTAGACAGGTTACATGACTTGTGTGGCACTGTGACAATCAAAGAGGAGACTACTGTCCACCTGTGTCCCATGGTCTCTTATCACACCATCAGTGTTAAGTAGACTAGCACCTATGTGCTAGTTAATGGGTACTGAGTTTTTGCAAGGAGGGATGCCAATGCAGTGTCAACATTGAGCTTGAGTCCATGGTTTTGTCACCAGGCATCTGTTGCAGTAAATTTGACCCTGTCTCTCTCTCTCTCTATATATATATATATATATATATATATATATATATATATATATATATATATGTATAGGTTCATAGGTTCATAGGTTCATACTAGGCTATCTGCCCTAGGGCATTTATAAGCCTAGCCAGAGTGTGTGTGGCTTTCACCACCCCTTAGGATGAGAATACTATACCCATTAGTTTGCTGTGCCTCTGTCCAGCAGTGACACAGAGATGATTCCCAGGGTAAACCTACGATCTCCCATCCACTCGTCAAGATTTCTCTTGAACAGAGTCAGTGAGGGGCTCTGCCTCACATGGACTGGGATTCTGTTCCATAGTGTAGGGAGTCTCTGGGTGATGAATCTGTCCCTCCAGCACGTCCTATTTATATCCGTGTTGAGGTTTAAGTCTCTTGCTCTCGTGGCTCTGGTGGATTTGGATTTTTTGAGGTGGAGCATGTCCATTAATTCCGGGTTGGACATGGCCTTGTATGTCAGGCACAGATCACCTCTGAGCAGATGGTATGCGACTGAATAGAGCTGGAGTTTCTTCAGTCGGGCATCGTATGACATATGTTTGAGCCCCTTTATCCTTTTGGTGAGGAACTTTTGGGGTCTTTCCAACTGCTGGAGGTGTCGGGTAAGGTACATTCCAAATGGGGCGTTGTACTCAATCATTGGTCTGATAAGTAAAGAGTACAGGGGTACAATGACCTCTCCTGATCTGGATGTGAATCCCTTCATGATCAGGTGGGCAATGTAGAAGGTCTTCCTAACCACTTTGGCAATGTGAGTGTCAAAAGAGAGGTTACTGTCAACTTGGGTCCCCAGGTCCCTGATAACTTCTTCCGTGTTTAATGGATTACCACCTATGTGGTAATTAGAGGTTACCTTGTTTTTCCCAAAGGGTATGACTATACACTTTTTGGCATTTAGCTTAAGGCCATGGCTCTGGCACTAGTTATCCATTTCTATGAGACCTCTCTGGAGGATGTCTGTGTCTGATGGAGTGTCAATTATGGTGCCCAGTTTGCAGTCATCTGCAAATTTTGTCAGCCACAATCCCCCTATGTTTGCCTGCACTTCAGAAAAATAAATGCCGAACAAGAGGGGGCCCAGGACTGAGCCCTGTGGGACACTGCTCGTGACCGGCTTAGAGTCTGACATGACACCAGCAACTCTAACCCTGTGTGTTCTGTCCTTGAGCCAGTTTGCAACCCATCTTGTGACATATGGGTTTACATCTAAGCTGGTGAGCTTTTCTATGATGCCCGAGTGGGGTATTGTGTCGAACGCTTTTGCTAGGTCAAGGTAGGTTGTGTGAACTGCCTTACCCTCATCAATGGCCTTAGTGACTGTTTCAAAAAAGTCGACCAAGTTCAAGAGGCAGGATCTGCCCTTGACAAAGCCAAATTGGGTAGGATCCAGTGTCTGTAGGTCCCCAATGTCTTTATTTATGAGTTCCATTATGATCCTCTCCATAGCTTTGCAGACAAGGCTCGTCAAGCTTATGGGGCGGTAATTTCCAGGGTCCGTAGAAGCACCGCCTTTGTGGAGTGGGACCACAGTTGCCGTACGCCATTCTTTGGGTACGTATCCTGTAGTAATGCTAAGATTAAACAGCAGCCTTATGTGTGGGTTTAGTTCCTCATTGAGTTCGTGTAGCACACAGCCGGGGACACCGTCCGGTCCCATTGATGCTGTGTTTTTTGCTTTAGAGACAGCAGCTCTCACATGGGCATCTGAGATGTTTGGGAGGCTAGACTCTGGTGGGATAGATATTTCTCCTTTTGGGGAGGAGGAGAAATTTGCACTGAACCTGTCTGCCAGTATGTTGGCAATGTCTGTGGGTTCAGTGATTTTTTTATCATTTTGGACTAACTCTGAGCATATCTGGGAGTTTCCACCCAGGTTTCTAACATAGCTAAAGAAGGCCTTATGATTGTCTTTTGTGTCATTAGCGATTTTTCTCTCAAAGTTGGCCTTGGATGATTTTATGAGTGATCGTAGTTTTTTGCTAGTATTGATCAGAGATGCCTTCCCTTTTAGGGATTTTGCTCTGTCATATAGTAGCTTTCTCCTCTTGTTGTAGAGTTTGTTTATGGCTGGGGTCCACCAGACCGGGCGCCTGCCTTTGGTGGAAAGGGTCTTGATTTTATTAGGGATTGCTTGATCCATACATTCCTGGAGGTGCTCGTAGAAGGCATTTGTAAGGGTTTCAGCAGCGTGGGTTGTGGTTTCTACTGGTTTGGGGGCCTTGAAGGATACCACTCCAGTCTTAAGAAGTGTGAAGTTTGCTTTTGAGAATTTCTTCACTGTGGTCTTTTTTGCTGGGGGTGGGGGCGGGATGTGGATCTCCAATGAGATTAATTTATGGTCTGATCTCACCAATGAGGGATATACTTCCGGTGTGGAGCATTTTGTCCCCATGTTTGTGATGATCAGGTCTAGTATATTTTCTCCTCTTGTGGGAATGGTGACTAGTTGTTCCATAGCATTTGAGTTTATGAACTCCAGGAACCTTTGGGCTAGGGTGTTGGGGCTTGAGTAATGTTCCCAGTCTATGTTTGGGTAGTTGAAGTCACCCAATATGATGGTGTTTGGAGAGACATTCATACTCTCCAGTGTCTTCAGGAAGGCTGTGTGGGTTTCCTGAGTTTGAGAAGGTGGTCTGAAGCATGCTACAAACTGTAGGGCAGTTTTACCTATGGTTAATTGCACCTGGATGGTCTCCGATGCTTCGTGCATTGTCACTAACCTGGAGGTGTGGGTATCCTTTATGAATATGGATACTCCCCCTCCTTTTGTGGTTCGGTCTGGATTTTGGGGCCGGAATGCATGATATGAGGTATAACCTGATAGTGCTGGGGTGCTCTCAGGAGCCTTGAACCAGGTTTCAGTCACAGCACAGACATCGATGTTCTCCATACTGAGGAAGGCTTCGAGGGTGTGCATCTTGAGGTTTAGACTTCTGGCATTGAGCAGTATTACCCTTAGTTTTTCTCCATTTTTGTTTTCTAGGGCGGTAGGTTTATCATTTGAGCCTTGCCTAAAAAAGGCACTATGGGGGTGGAAAGAGCCTTTGCCAATATCCGGAAGCCCAGGGGTGACAGGTGCAAGCCGTCCCTTGCAAAGCAGCGTGGCTTGTCAAGCATGTCATCCCAGGCAGACAGACATTGGATCACCTTAGAATGACACCAGTAATTAAGCCAATTATTAAAGCTGATCATTTTTTCTCTGTATTGTGGCATCATTCTTGGTGAGGGTAGGATACTGCTCAGGGTCAGGGTCAGGGTCATACCGGCCTGGGCTACATAATCTGAGAGCTCCTCTATGTCTCTTTTCATGTAGTCCAGGGAGGTACGTCTCAGGTCGTTCACACCGGCATGGACAATGACTGAGTCATACTTGCACTTGCTGGGGAGTGACCCGAGTGCTTGTGTTATGTGGTGGATTCTAGCGCCTGACAGGCAGCTTACTGTGATCTTTTCCTTGTTCAGTCTGGTGAGTGGGACGTCAGTGTGTCTGACTATGGAGTCACCTATAACAAGTGTGTCTGGCATTGTGTTTGGCCTTAAGGGTTGTGACTGTTTAGCACACTGACTTTGAGAACTATGTGTTGCATGTCTTATGTCTTGAGGTGGCAGTTGCTTGGGTGTCTGCTTTGGAGGCCTCTGTAGTTTTGGTAGATTTTTGATCAGTGCTTCCGAGTATGTCTTTGTGTGTTTATGTGTTTGTTTTGCAGTTGTGATAGTTCTATGTGAAACTGGGTTTGTGGTGTGCGTGGTTTCCTTCTCCTCCTGTCTGGTCTTGCCAGTCCTGAGTTGAGAGAGCTCAGCCTCCAGTTTGGCTATATAGTTGCATCTCTCACATGTATTTGTGTTTTGTGGGAGAAGGAGTGGGTTGTCTGTGTACATGAGGCAATTGTAACATTGCCTCCAGATGCCCAGATTCACCAGCTGAACAGGAGAGGATGCTAGCAACTGACCCTTCGACATGCTAGAAAAAGTGAAAAAGTTTGCTGTGTAACTGAGTCAGAAGGGACCTATAGGGAAATGGGTACTCGAGGGGATTCTAGGCTAATGTAGTACTTTGTTTAGTATATAAGTACTTTACCTATATAAAAATGCTTTAGGAGCAAGTGCTGAGCTTTTGAGATAGAGAATAGACTGTTTAGATTGCAAGTAGAGAAGTTCTAAGGGAAAAATTGAAGAGCAGACTTTACGGAGCCAGAAATAGTTTAACCTTGTTTAACCGGCACTGCCCGATGGTGCTCTATGGGCAACTCCGCGCTAAATAACGCAAAAGCGTGCTAAAGCGAACAAAGAAGCTTCCCTTTATCCAAATAAGGATATGGAATAGCACAGGAACCAAGCCAAAGCCCAGAGATCAGCAAACTCTGAAGACTGGACTATTCTAGTTCAGTAAGGCGGGAAAACAAGATTTTTTTTTTTTTTTTTTTTTTATTTATTTATTTTTTTTGCAGAAAACAGAGGAAAAACAGACAGTAAATGCTATAAATGCTTTTAAACGGCTAGCGCACTTGAGTGTGTTAGCCTACAGGTAAAATTAAGCAACAAATAACTTTTTAAAAGTGCAAAACAGTTAATCAACACAAAAACAGTTTAAATAGAATGCAGAGCTGTATAAACAGGCGAAAATGCAGTCGCTAAGCAGTAAATAATCAAAAAGCCAGAAAAAATACTTAAATCAGGAAGTCACTCTTTTGCTCTCTGCTTCTTGTACAACTCTGCAGGACACCACGAGGAGTGGTGCTGAGTTGAATACAAAAAAGCGCCTAAAGCGGGCTTTATTACAGGGGGCTGAAAAGAGCTAGGAATTGACCCAAAATGGCCAATAGACTACAAGTTTCTGGCTGGAACCACTCCTCTAGGGACAAATAGGCTGCTCAGTGCTCCCCACTCCCACTGGTGAACAAAGACGCTTCCTTTTATCCAAATAAGGATATGGAATAGCACAGGAACCAAGACAAAGCCCAGAGATCAGCAAACTCTGAAGACTGGACTATTCTAGTTCAGTAAGGCAGGAAAACAAGATTTTTTTTAATTTTGTTTTTTTCTTTTTTGCAGAAAACAGAGGAAAAACAGACAGTAAATGCTATAAATGCTTTTAAGCGGCTAGCGCACTTGAGTGTGTTAGCCTACAGGTAAAAATAAGCAACAAATAACTTTTTAAAAGTGCAAAACAGTTAATCAACACAAAAAAAGGTTAAATAGAATGCAGAGCTATATAAACAGGCTAAAATGCAGTCGCTAAGCAGTAAATAATCAACAAGCCAGAAAAAAATACTTAAATCAGTTATAGCAAATACAGTTATAACAAATGCTCTGAAATATACTGTATATTTCCAAAATGTTTGAGAAGGACAGTCAGAACACAAGAAGGTTCAGGTGAAAGAGAAAAAAAAAAGTTTTGTTTTACTTTTTGAAAGGGAAAAAGGAGGAAGAGAAGGCCTTATCAAATGTTCTCTCTGTATTAAGCAGAATGAGCTAATGACACTAGACTGGGAGGTGTGTCACAGTAGGGGCGGGCAACTGCAAAGCCACCAGGTATAAGAGCAAGACACCAACAGGGAGGGAGGGTGGGACAAAATAGCCCACAGACAGCAAGCACTAGAGAGTGTGCAAAGACAGAAACCCTACCAAAGTTAGGGTTTAAAAACCAGAACAACTTTTTTTTTTTTTTTTTGTACAAGAACACAAAAGAACCAGCCCCAACTAGCCAAGAGATAATTACACAGGGGAAATGTTTCAGTTTACACAATAGCCTACCGACAGCAAGCACTAGAGAGACAAATGAAAGTTTTTAAACAGATAAGGATTTGTGAAGATACTGAATAGACAAAGTGCTTTATATATATTAAATTGTAAAAACAGTAATCTGTAAAAATAATCAAAAAAAATCAAGATACTTATATTTTGTAGCTCAGTTGCGGTCAACAACTTCTCCAGTCTGCACTGTGTGCAAAGACAGAAACCCTACCAAAGTTAGGGCTTAAAAACCAGAACAACTTCTTTTTTTTTTCAAGAACACAAAAGAACCAGCCCCCACTAGCCAAGAGATAATTACACAAAGGAAATGTTTCAGTTTACACAATAGCCTACAGACAGCAAGCACTACAGAGACAAATGAAAGTTTTTAAACAGATAAGGATTTGTGAAGATACTGAATAGACAAAGTGCTTTATATATATTAAATTGTAAAAACAGTAATCTGTAAAAATAATCAAAAAAAATCAAGATACTTATATTTTGTAGCTCAGTTGCGGTCAACAACTTCTCCAGTCTGCACTGTGTGCAAAGACAGAAACCCTACCAAAGTTAGGGCTTAAAAACCAGAACAACTTCTTTTTTTTTTTTTTACAAGAACACAAAAGAACCAGCCCCCACTAGCCAAGAGATAATTACACAGAGGAAATGTTTCAGTTTACACAATAGCCTACAGACAGCAAGCACTAGAGAGACAAATAAAAGTTTTTAAACAGATAAGGATTTGTGAAGATATTGAACAGACAAAGTGCTTTATATATATTAAATTGTAAAAACAGTAATCTGTAAAAATAATCAAAAAAAATCAAGATAATTATATTTTGTAGCTCAGTTGTAGTCAACAACTTCTCCAGTCTGCACTGTGTGCAAAGACAGAAACCCTACCAAAGTTAGGGCTTAAAAACCAGAACAACTTCTTTTTTTTTTACAAGAACACAAAAGAACCTGCCCCCACTAGCCAAGAGATAATTACACAGAGGAAATGTTTCAGTTTACACAATAGCCTACAGAGAGCAAGCACTAGAGAGACAAATGAAAGTTTTTAAACAGATAAGGATTTTTGAAGATACTGAATAGACAAAGTGCTTTATATATATTAAATTGTAAAAACAGTAATCTGTAAAAATAATCAAAAAAACATCAAGATGCTTATATTTTGTAGATCAGTTGCGGTCAACAACTTCTCCAGTCTGCACTGTGTGCACAGACAGAAACCCTACCAAAGTTAGGGCTTAAAAACCAGAACAACTTCTTTTTTTTTTACAAGAACACAAAAGAACCAGTCCCCACTAGCCAAGAGATAATTACAAAGAGGAAATGTTTCAGTTTACACAATAGCCTACAGACAGCAAGCACTAGAGAGACAAATGAAAGTTTTTAAACAGATAAGGATTTGTGAAGATACTGAATAGACAAAGTGCTTTATATATATTAAATTGTAAAAACAGTAATCTGTAAAAATAATAAAAAAAAATCAAGATAATTATATTTTGTAGCTCAGTTGTAGTCAACAACTTCTCCAGTCTGCACTGTGTGCAAAGACAGAAACCCTACCAAAGTTAGGGCTTAAAATCCAGAACAACTTCTTTTTTTTTTACAAGAACACACAAAAAAAAAACAGCCCCCACTAGCCAAGAGATAATTTCACAGAGGAAATGTTTCAGTTTACACAATAGCCTACAGACAGCAAGCACTAGAGAGACAAATGAAAGTTTTTAAACAGATAAGGATTTGTGAAGATACTGAATAGACAAAGTGCTTTATATATATTAAATTGTAAAAACAGTAATCTGTAAAAATAATCAAAAAAAATCAAGATACTTATATTTTGTAGCTCAGTTGCGGTCAACAACTTCTCCAGTCTGCACTGTGTGCAAAGACAGAAACCCTACCAAAGTTAGGGCTTAAAAACCAGAACAACTTCTTTTTTTTACAAGAACACAAAAGAACCAGCCCGCACTAGCCAAGAGATAATTATACAGAGGAAATGTTTCAGTTTACACAATAGCCTACAGACAGCAAGCACTAGAGAGACAAATGAAAGTTTTTAAACAGATAAGGATTTGTGAAGATACTGAATAGACAAAGTGCTTTATATATATTAAATTGTAAAAACAGTAATCTGTAAAAATAAAAAAAAAAAATCAAGATACTTATATTTTGTAGCTCAGTTGCTGTCAACAACTTCTCCAGTCTGCACTGTGTGCACAGACAGAAACCCTACCAAAATTAGGGCTTAAAAACCAGAATAGCTTCTTTTTTTTTACAAGAACACAAAAGAGCCAGCCCCCACTAGCCAAGAGATAATTACACAGAGGCCTCCAAGTTAGCTAACAGAACAACTTTTAAAGAAATTAAACAGATAAGGTTTGCAAGATATAAAGACAAATGTTTATTTAAATGCCTAAAGAACTTAAAAAAATAAAAAACAGATAAATTTTGTACTATAGCAAACTTTATTATTGAACAAACTAAATATTAAAACAGATTTTTTAAGGAAAATTTGTGGGAAAAAATACTTGAAATTTTTTGAAAAAAAAAA